>NC_133654.1:55607617-55907617 GCF_009905375.1 Apium graveolens | reverse complement strand
GAGGCCTTAGTAAGAGCCAATTTTCCGGGATAGTTGACTTGTATATAGCATCCCTTTTTCTGACTAGACAGATAGACTCTTGTGTATCACTTTTGGGACAGATGACTGTAGCACTGTTGTACTTTTGACCAGATCAAACTATGTATTCTCGCATTATGTATATATTTGTTTCCTTTCGGTTCAGTTCGATAGTGACGGGATCACTGTTTTATTATTATTATTACTGCACTTCGTATTAGAACTTTCTTAAAATAATAGAACTGCGTTATACGTTCTCCCCATTATAAGAGCTGTGCAAGGCACAATGTTGTATATGATTGTGACCTAACGTTGAATTTTCTCAATAATTATTTTTATTATTATCAGAATCATGCCGCCAAGAAAGATTGGAACTAGGGCGAACCCTGGGTCTGAGGACCAGGGAAGCCATAATCAGGACAATAGAAACCAAGATCACAGTGAAGAGGAAGATGAGGATTATGTGGAACAGGATGACTCCCTGTATGAAGAGGAAGAGGAAACATATGATGTTGAGGGATTTGAGATAGAGGCTGAAGAAGGAGAAACCGAGGTTGAGCAACCAGTACCAAACCCAGGCATGGATCCCATGGGCCAGTTTATGCAACTCCTAAGACAGAATTTGGAACGTCAACCCAACCCACCCCCTCAAGGAAGTAACAATGCTGTGGCAAACTCTTTCAGGGCTTTTAAGTCCCTTAAGCCCCCTGAGTTCCACGGATCAGCCGACCCAGTTGAGGCAAGGGCATGGTTAAAGGAAATGGAGAAATCTTTTGAGATTTTGAGTATCGATGAGGCACAGAAAACTGTATTTGCTACCTACCTTCTGAAAGGAGAAGCTAACTACTGGTGGGAGGCCAAGAAAAACATGGAGACAGATGCTATAATAACCTGGGAGAGATTTAGTCAGTTGTTTCTGGGAAAGTATTTCCCGAGGTTTATGGAAAACCAGATGGAGCTCAAGTTCTTAGAGCTAAAGCAGAATAACTTGTCTGTAGTAGAGTACGAAGCGAAATTTACTGAGTTATCAAGGTTTGTGCCAGAGTTTGTGAGCACCGAGGAAAAGAAAGCTAGGAGGTTTCAGCAGGGACTGAAACCATGGATTCAGAATAGGGTGGCAATCCTTGAGCTTACGGACTATGCCACTCTGGTGTAAAAAGCAACGATTGTAGAAGTCGGAAGTGAACAGATACAGAAGGAAAGAGAGAAGAAAGGAATAAAGAGGAAAAGTATGAGCATGGGTGGAGGTTCCGCAGGAAGGAGCTTCCCAACTAGGTTTAATCGAGGAGCAGTGTCCCTGCCAGGAAGGAACACTGGGTTTAAGCGACCAATGAGTGTGAGTGTGAGCCAGGGCGGCCAGAAGTCAAGAATGTCCTATTCCAACCAGTCTCGACCCCCATTGCCAGCCTGTAACAGATGTGGAAGGAACCACACTGGGGAGTGTAAGGAAAGGCCAGTAACCTGTTTTAAGTGCGGTCGGGTAGGCCACTATTCAACTAAGTGCCCATCATCAACCCCTGCCGTTGTTCCAACCACCAATTGTCATCAGTGTGGACGCCAGGGTCATTGGAAGAAGGATTGCCCAATGAACAAACCAGCAGCTTCGGGAGCAAGCAGGGCTGCTTCTAATAAGCCACCTACTGCGAGGACTTTCAACATGACAGTCCAGGATGCTATGAAAGATTCAGATGTGATAGCAGGTACCCTTTCTCTAAATTCAGTCAGTGC
Organism: Apium graveolens; assembly: GCF_009905375.1. Lineage (NCBI taxonomy): Eukaryota > Viridiplantae > Streptophyta > Magnoliopsida > Apiales > Apiaceae > Apium > Apium graveolens. The sequence continues at coordinate 55,905,871 of NC_133654.1, read as the reverse complement.
AATTGTTTTATTTGATTCGGGAGCAACTAAATCTTTTATATCAAAGGACTTTGCGCGTAAGTTAAGACTTAAGGCTAAACCTTTGATAGAACCCTTACAAGTAGAAATAGCCAATCATGAAATTATTCCTGTTAACCAGATTCACCCCGCCTGCGAGATAGGCATAGGGGAGCAATCTTTCAGTGTTGATCTGATTCCTTTTAAATTAGGGGAGTTTGATGTGATTTTGGGAATGGACTGGCTATCTAGCAACGATGCTCAGATAGACTGTAAAGGGAAGAAAGTTAAGTTAAATATCCCCGGGAAGAAAGAAGTTATATTTAGAGGAAAGAGGCAGACGCAGAAATTTTTGACTATGGCTCAGGCCAAAAGGATGCTACGAAAAGGAAGTGAGGCTTACCTAGCCTATGTGGTGGACACACAGAAGGAGGTGCCCAACTTACAAGATATTCCAGTAGTCAACGAATTTGAAGATGTATTCCCCCAAGACCTTCCGGGATTACCACCCGATAGAGTGATTGAATTTGCTATTGAGTTGGCCCCAGGGACGGCGCCAGTTTCAAAAGCACCTTACCGGTTAGCCCCGTTAGAAATGAAGGAATTAGCTATCCAATTGCAGGAACTCTTGGATAAGGGTATGATAAGACCCAGTGTGTCTCCGTGGGGAGCACCAGTTTTATTTGTTAAGAAGAAAGATGGGAGCATGAGGTTGTGCATAGACTATCGAGAGTTGAACAAGCTAACCATAAAGAACAGGTACCCATTACCTAGAATAGACGATCTGTTCGACCAGCTAAAGGATGCTGTTTATTTTTCCAAGATTGACCTGAGAACTGGATATCACCAACTAAAGATTAAGCCCGAAGATATTTCCAAGACAGCGTTCCGTACCAGGTATGGGCATTATGAGTTCTTGGTAATGTCCTTTGGATTAACCAACGCCCCAGCGGCCTTCATGGATTTAATGAATAGAGTATTTAAGAAGTACTTGGACAAGTGTGTGATAGTTTTTATCGATGATATTTTGATCTACTCAAGGACTGAGGCAGAACATGCAGAGCATTTGAGGATAGCTCTAGGAATACTCAGAGAGGAGCAGTTATATGCCAAATTCTCGAAGTGTGAATTCTGGCGGAATGAAGTACAGTTTTTAGGACATGTGATCAATAAAGAAGGAGTATTGGTCGACCCCTCCAAGATAGAGGCAGTCTCAAATTGGGAAAGGCCAACCACACCCACAGAGGTGAGGAGTTTCATAGGATTGGCCGGCTACTATCGTAGATTTGTGCAGGACTTTGCGAAGATCGCAGCCCCTTTGACACGACTTACTCGTAAGACAGAGAAGTTTGAATGGACGGAGAAATGCGAGAACAGTTTTCAGGAATTAAAGAAAAGGTTGATAACGGCTCCGGTATTGGCATTGCCGGATGGAAAAGGAGATTTTGTGATATATAGTGACGCGTCGCACAAAGGATTAGGATGTGTGCTTATGCAGCACGGTAAAGTTATCGCGTATGCATCGAGACAACTGAAGGAATACGAGGTTAGATATCCTACTCATGACCTTGAGCTCGCGGCAATAGTATTTGCTTTAAAAATTTGGAGGCACTACTTGTATGGAGAGAAGTGCGAGATTTTCACAGACCATAAGAGCCTCAAGTACATATTTACGCAGAAAGAGCTCAACATGCGCCAGAGGAGATGGTTAGAACTAATCAAGGACTACGATTGTGAGATTCTCTATCATCCAGGGAAAGCCAATGTGGTGGCTGATGCCCTTAGTAGAAAGGAAAGACTCAGAATGATAACGACTTCGGAAGAATTGATAAGGGATTTTGAGAGAATGGAAATAGAGGTAAAGGTAACCGGAACCGGAACTGAAAAGCTTTTCGAGATCTCAATGCAGCCAGAATTATTGGAAAAGATCAGATTGTGCCAGGAGAAAACAATGAATGAAGACAGAGAGTCAATGACTGGAGAAGAGATCCATACTGAGAAAGATGATAAAGGGATAATGAGGTACTCCTACCGAATTTGGGTTCCGAATGTTCAAGAACTTAAAGATGAGATTTTGGATGAAAGCCATAGTTCAAGGTATTCCATTCACCCAGGAAGTACCAAGATGTATAGGGATTTGAAGGAATATTACTGGTGGCCCAACATGAAGAGGGACGTAGCAGAATGGGTGAACAAGTGTTTGACTTGCCAAAGAGTAAAGGCAGAGCACCAGAGACCCAGTGGACTTTTGCGACCCCTGGAGATTCCCGAATGGAAATGGGAACAGATAGCGATGGATTTTGTTATAGGCTTACCAAGGACGAAAGCCAATCACGACGCCATTTGGGTAATTATAGACCGACTGACAAAGTCAGCTCATTTCATTCCTATCAACGAGAGATACACAGTCAATAGACTGGTGGACATTTACCTTAAGGAAATAGTGACGCGACATGGAGTCCCAGCGTCCATTGTCTCAGACCGAGACCCAAGGTTCAACTCCAGATTTTGGAGGAGCTTTCAGGAATGTGCGGGGACCAAGTTAAATATGAGTACCGCGTACCATCCCCAGACGGATGGACAGAGTGAAAGGACCATCCAGACACTAGAGGATATGTTAAGAGTCTGTGCAATAGACCTTAAAGGAAGTTGGGATGATCACCTGCCGTTGATCGAGTTTTCTTATAACAATAGCTTTCATGCTAGCATCGGGATGCCGCCTTATGAGGCCTTGTACGGAAGAAGGTGTCGATCTCCCTTATACTGGGATGAAGTAGGAGAGCGGAAGATGCTCGGACCCGAAGTGGTCCAAAGGACCAAAGATATAGTGGATCTTATCAGAGGGCGACTTGTAGCAGCCCAAGACAGACAGAAGAAATATGCAGACCTAGCCCGAAAGGACAAGGAATATGAAGTAGGGGACTTAGTACTGTTGAAAGTATCCCCTTGGAAGGGATTAATGAGGTTCGGAAAGAAAGGAAAACTAAGCCCAAGATACATTGGACCTTTTGAGATATTAAGACGAATTGGAAAGTTAGCTTACGAGCTAGCCCTACCCCCTAATTTGCAACAAGTTCATAATGTGTTCCATGTGTCAATGCTAAGGAGGTATCATCGAGATGCCAGGCACATAGTGGAGTACGAGCAGGTGGATATGCAGCCAGATCTAACTTACGTGGAGAAGCCAGTAAGGATTATGGATAAGAAGGAGCAGGTGCTTCGGAACAAGGTGATCAAGCTAGTCAGAGTACTATGGCAGAATCATAATGTGGAAGAATCGACTTGGGAACTAGAGAGCGCAATGCTAGAAAAGTACCCCCAATTGTTTTCTGTTTGATTCCGGGACGGAATCCTTTTAAGGAGGGGAGACTGTAATAACCCCAAAATTTTTCAACTTTTTGTAACCCTTGTGAATAGTGTTTTAGCTGAATGAGAAAACTTTTCACGCCACACTAGGTAGGGGTTCTGTTATGGATATTCTGGGATTTTATTAGTACTCTATGAAGTATATAAGTGTATGTAAATATCGTCAGAACCCAATTCCGAACACTTTGGTTTTTCCCGGAAATCCACAAGATACGGAGAGAATTGAGTATAAGGTAACAGGATAAAAAGGATTTAAATTAAAGGATTATAATAGAGGATCATAAAAAGGAATATAACGTATTGAGAAAGGTTAAGGGAACCTAAGTAATAAGATCCCGGGTATGATCCTTCAAACGATAAACGAGAACGAAAGTTAAGCGAACCGTACAACAGATCAGCGGTCATTAGGCAAACGATTAGGAAGCTAATCAAAGGGTTTAATGGGAGTGATGTCATCCAACCAATAGAAAGGAGACAAGGAAGGGAGGATGACATCATAAGGGTGACATAAGCATGACATGGAAGAAGGGAGGTGTGGTTGATTAAGGACCACACAAATTCAAGGGCAAGGTGGTAATTTGCTAAATCAAAAACAAAACCAAGCCAACCAACTAGCAAATCATTTCATCAAAAATCAAAAAATCAGCCAAGGCATTGTTCTTCATATTAGCTCTCGGCTTTTTGCCTTTTTCAAAGAAAAAATTTCCAAAATCAAGATCCAAGCATCCTTAATTGGTAAGAAAATTCCCTAACCATCTTTATGCTTAGTTATGGCTATATCATGAGTTTAAGCCATTAATTCTTTCTCTAGCTTCTCCATTTAATCAATGAAGAAGACAATGAATAGTGTTTTCAAGTTTTTAACTTGAACTTTTTCTTGTTTTTCTTGAAGATCCAAGCTTTCCTAAGGCTTCTCCAAGCTTCTTAAGGCTTCCTAGCTCAACCCACCACTTCAAGGAAGGTATACCATTTTCAAACCCTAGGTTCATATATATTATAAGGTGATTTTGATGAGTAGGATGTTATTGTAGTTGTTGTTATGATTAGAGTTTGAGATTTGGAATGGTAGTGAAATGAAATGGTAATTTTGTGGTTTTGATTTAAAGAAACTTAAGAATGATTAAAGTAAAGTTTAAGCATAAGTATGAATGGTTAAATTGAATTGGTTGGGGTTGTTATGATGTGATAAGGATGGGTGTTTGTTGTGTGTTGGATTTGAGGATGGTTTGTGTTGATTGTGGGTAGTTTAAAAAATGGGAAATCGCGTAAACATAGCCGTCGTAACGTCCGATTTTCTTTGGACTGTTTTTGTGCATAGCATTAGGACCCGAGAACCCCCTGCTAAATTGTGACCACTGCCATGTTTAGATAGCTCATGTTACGAGCTTCGTTTTGATATGTAGTTCGTCCGATTCCGATTTACGGTTTAGGAGAAACGACCGTTTCAAGTAACGGCGTTTCACGAACGAAACTTTTTCCCTCGCCTTACTTTGAAACATAGGTTAAAGACCAAAAAGGGTTAATTAATGTGTGAAACATTTATGGTAAGTGTGTTAGGCAGTTGGTAAGTCATTCGCGAAGGAATCGCTTTAAAACTCGTAAAGATTAAATTATTAAAAATGATGGAGCCGAGGGTACCCGAGTGACTTAAGCGAATCGGTGAGCGTAAAACTAGCATTAGAGTCTAAGTTAGTTAAAGCATAGATTTACAAGTGATTTTGGTTTAATTCCAACTTACTTGTTGTTTATAGGTTATCAGACTCGTCCCGAGCCTTTCTCACCCCCAAGTCGCTCAGGCAAGTATTCTATCCGATACACTGTTGTTGTGATGTAAATGTATGTATATGCATTATCTTGTGATATTGCATGATTGTTATTTAGCAAATGTTGCGATATATTGTAGCATGTGATATGGTATATATGCATGCCTGTTTTATATTCTTGAGATATATCTGTCGGTTTATTTGATAATACCTATGCTAGAGGATAGTTGTATCTTGCATATACCCTTAGTATAGGGACTCAAAGGTGAAAATATTTTCTAAAACCGGGAGTCGAGGACCCCGAGTAGATTTTGTATATATATGGATATGGATATATATATATATTTATATATATATATGGTCATAGTTTTCAAAACTATAAATCGAATAAGGTTTATTCGATAACTTTAAACTTCATTTTATTATTGAATATTATTTCGAATATTATTCGAGGACTTATGACTCCTTTTACTTTATTAATGAGTATTATTTTGAATATTCATTCGAAGGCTTATGACTCTTTTATATTATTTATGAATATTATTTGAATATTCATTTGAGGATCTATGACTCCGATTATGTGCTGTAATATATTCTTTATTTTATTAAAGAATAAGATGTCAATAATCAAACTTATTTTTGATTATTCAAATAAAGATAATACTTTCATATAAGTATATCTTTGGTTATTTAATACTCGTTTCAAGTATAAGTTTTAATACTTCTACTTCAATTATTTTTATAAAGACTATTCTTTATGGGAATATTATTTAATTAATAATATTCAGATATTTTCTAATATTCTGGGGACTGATTTACTTCATTAAATCAGCCTTACTCCAAACACTCTTTAAAGTATTTTCGAGTCTTCAAAATGATTTTTAAAAGTCAGAGCGGATCCCAAAACTCATTTTTATATTTAAGATCTTCCTTTTTAAAGGGGATTTAAATACTCGCTCAAAACCTGGGGAATCCGGCTCTGTGGTGTATTTTATATTCGCAACAAGGTTGCAGATTTGGTAAATGAATTGATTACTTGCCCAACGTTCGGGAAGTAAGCCCCTCTCATTGAGTCGGCATAAGCGACAGGCCGGGGTACGGTCTATTATTGTGTAAGTGGCTCAGTGGGAGTCCATCAAATGCATAAGTGGCTGAGTGGCAGTCCAGCATAGGTCTTAATTATGACCAGGGTGATGACCAGTGGGGAATTCGTCCATCTACTAGTAGAAAAGGTTACTTATTGGTATCTTTGCCTGATCAGCGAGATATCGGGTTTATGCCAAAATTCTTTTCCTTTCCAAAAATTCATTGGATGTTTCGAACTCTGTTCATACTTCACATAACAGAGGTTCCAGGAAATGTTTTCGGGATATATATGTATGTGGATATATATATATATCGGGACTAAATAAAGTATCTCATAACTTTTTCATTCAATAATATTTCAAAGATTGAATCTATTCAAGTCTTAACTTGTGGTCTCATCTATGGGATGTTTTTCTTAAAACTTATAATACTTTGAACGGTGGCAGTTCAAGTAACTTTATATGATATAAGTGTGGTGAAGTATTGGTAACTTCATTCCTTGTTTTTACTTATATCTAGCAAGTAATTATCTTGCATATGATAGAGATGCTATTAAGTATCCATTTAGATACTTATATTATTGTTATCACTATATATATTATCTTGCGAGCTGTAAGGCTCACTCTTGCTTTATTTCTTCATCACACAACAACAGTTAGGAGAGATGGCCAGACTCCAGCAGACCCAGCGCAAGCGCGTGGGAAGCGTCCCGCGTCTTCCCGCTGATATTGTAGCTGCTATAGCTGCAGAGGTAGATCCATTGTAGTTTAGACCATCTACTTTTGAGAATCAAATTATGTATAATTATAACTTGTGGCAGATAATGGCAATTAACTGTAAATTATCAAGTAATCATTTTGGGTTGTAATAATTTTAAATTGTGGATTCAAAGACTTGTACTTATTTCAATTTCATCTCTGAGACTATACCGGGTTGTGGTGTGTGTTAGTGTGGGGTCACAGTATGAGGTTATTTATTATTAATTAAGTGAAGTGATATTGTGGAAAGAAAGACCGTGACAACCCGGATCCCCGACCCCGGATCTGGGGGTGTTACAATCCACATGTTCCCTTATGAAGTGGTACCTAATGCTGATGTGCTTTGTCATTGAGTGTTGAACTGGATTACCTATCATAGCAATAACACTTTGATTATCACAGTAAATAGGGATTTTAAAATATGTTAACCCATAATCCAGTAACTGATTCTTCATCCAAAGAATCTGTGCACAACAGCTTCCTGTAGCAATGTACTCTGCTTCTGCAGTTGATGTGAAAATTGACTTTTATTTCTTGCTAAACCAAGAAACCAATCTGCCTCCAAGAAATTGGAAGCTTCCACTTGTGCTTTTCCTGTCAATTTTGTAACCTGCAAAATCTGCATCTGAGTAACCTATTAGTTTAAAATCTGATTCTCTGGGATACCACAATCCCAGATCAGCTATTCCCTTAAGATACTTGAAAATTCTTTTCACATCTGTTAAGTGAGGTTCTCTTGGATCTGCTTGAAATCTTGCACAAAGACAGGTAACATACATGATATCAGGTTTACTAGCAGTTAGATAGAGTAGAGAGCCAATCATACCTCTGTAATCAGTAATATCTACTGATTTACCAGTATCCTTATCCAGTTTTTTTGCAGTGGCCATGGGAGTGGATGCATTTGAACAATCTTGCATTCCAAATTTCTTCAGCAAATTTTTGGTGTACTTGGTTTGAGAAATAAAAGTGCCTTCTTCATTCTGCTTGACTTGAAGGCCCAGAAAATAGCTAAGTTCCCCCATCATACTCATTTGATATCTTGACTGCATCAGTTTGGCAAACTTCTTGCAAAGTCTGTCATTTGTAGAACCAAAGATGATATCATCAACATATATCTGGACCAGAAGTAAGTCTGTTCCATGGTTGAGGTAGAACAGTGTTTTGTCTATAGTTCATCTGTTAAATCCACTTTCCAGAAGAAACTGAGCTAAAGTCTCATACCATGCTCTTGGAGCTTGTTTAAGGCCATAAAGTGCTTTATCAAGCCTGTAGACATGATTAGGATATTTGGGATCTATAAAGTCTGGAGGTTGTTCAACATATACTTCCTCCTCCAATTCTCCATTGAGAAAAGCACTTTTCACATCCATTTGAAAGACAATAAACTTTTTATGAGCAGCATAAGCCAAAAATATCCTTATGGCTTCCAATCTAGCAACTGGTGAAAATGTTTCATCATAATCAATTCCCTCATGTTGAGAATATCCTTTTGCAACCAACCTTGCCTTATTCCTTGTAATTATGCCATCACTATCAGTTTTGTTTCTGAATACCCACTTTGTACCACCAACAGATCTGTTCTTTGGTCTTGGCACTAGGGTCCAGACTTTGTTTCTTTCAAATTCATTTAACTCTTCCTGCATTGCTTGCACCCAATCAGCATCTTGAAGAGTTTCTTCCACTTTCTTTGGTTCAGTCTGAGAAAGAAAAGAATTGTAAAGACATTCACTTGAAGTAGCTGTTCTAGTTCTGACACCTGCATCAGGATTTCCAATTATTAAATCAGGTGTATGTGATTTAGTCCACTTCCTTGCAGATGGAAGGTTTTCTCTAGAACTGGATGCTCCCCCGTGATCCATGCTATCTTCATCAACATTTTCTGATGCTCCCCCTGAAACTATGCTCTCTGAGTTGGATTCTTCAGAATTTAAGTTTTCAGAATTATCAGAACTTGGCTTATCAGGGCTTGATGAATCAGAACTTGAAGAGCCAGATGTATGTTCTGATACTTCTTGAGATGTGGTTGTATCTTGAGTATGCTCCCCCTGCATAGGTGCATCTTCCTTTGGCGTAGTCACCATAGTTTCAATAACATCAGAGTTTAATCCATCAGAGTTTGTAGTATCAGGATTTAGACTGTCAGGATTTTCAGTATCAGAATTTAAGTCTTCATTTTCAAATCTCAGCTGATCATGATCATTGAAATCTTCAAGTCCAGTAATCTTCTTATCATCAAAAGAGACATTGATAGATTCCATGACCACTCTTGTTCTCAAGTTATAGACTCTGAAGGCTTTTGTGGAAAGTGGATATCCAACAAAGATGCCTTCATCAGCTTTTAGATCAAATTTGGATAGTTGTTCAGGATGAGTCTTACGAACAAAACACTTGCATCCAAATACGTGAAAATACTTCAGATTTGGCTTCTTTTTCTTCACCATCTCATATGGTGTCTTTCCATGCTTGTTAATTAGTGTTGCATTCTGAGTAAAACAAGCAGTCTGTACAGCTTCAGCCCAGAAATAGGTTGGAAGCTTTGCTTCATCAAGCATTGTGCGTGCAGCTTCAATGAGAGTTCTATTCTTTCTTTCAACAACTCCATTTTGCTGTGGAGTTCGAGGAGCAGAAAATTCCTGCTTGATTCCATGGTTTTTGTAGAACTCTTTCATTATCAAATTCTTCAACTCAGTACCATTATCAGTTCTTATTATTTTCACAGAATCTTTGACCAATTTATGCAGTTTCCTGACATGATCAATCAAGATAGATGCAGTATCACTTTTTGTGTGCAAGAAATACACCCATGTGTATCTGGTGAACTCATCCACTATGACCATAGCATATTTCTTCTTTGCAATAGACATGACATTTACTGGACCAAATAGATCAACATGTAGAAGGTGATAAGGCTCGAGAATTGATGATTCAGTCTTGCTCTTGAATGAGGATTTCCTTTGTTTAGCCTTCTGACAAGAATCACAAAGGTCATCAAGAGCAAATACTGACTTTGGCAGTCCTCTCACAAGATCTTTCTTGACTAGTTCATTTATATTGTTGAAATTTAAATGAGAGAGTTTCTTGTGCCAATTCCAGCTTTCTTCAATTGATGCTCTACTCATCAGACAGATTGCAGAACCATCAGTACTTGTTGAAAGCTTGGCTTCATAAATGTTACCACGCCTGTATCCTTTCAGAATAACTTTGCCTATAGATTTACTTACAACTTCACAGTGTTCTTCAAAGAAATCCACATGATAACCTCTGTCACAGATTTGACTGACACTCAACAGATTGTGTTTAAGTCCTGAGACCAGAGCTACTTCTTTAATGATGACATTCCCAAGATTAATATTGCCATATCCCAATGTTTTTCCAATGTTGCCATCTCCATAAGAAACACTTGGACCAGCCTTCTCCACAAAGTCTGATAGCAGAGCTTTATTTCCAGTCATGAACATCCACTGTCCAGAACTAGGATGTTTTCCTGTTGCCCTGTAATCACAAAGACCACTAATGATTAGTTTTAAGGACCCAGATTTGCTTGGATCCTTTGGCCTTATTAAGTTTGTTAACATTTGCAGCGGATTTAGAATCAGAGTTTATGTTAACATTTTTCTTGTCAGAATTTACACTATCAGACTTTGAATCAGAACTTACACTAGAAGGAACGATGCTAACTTTCTTTAAAGAAGGTTTTATTTGATAATAATCATAGTACAGACTATGATATTCCTTACAAGTATAAATGTAATGCCATAAACTACCACAATGAAAACAAGGATTTTGTGGCTTATATCTAACAAACTGACTCTTAACTCCTGACTCTGAAGGTAAGGAGTTTATGTTCTTATTCTTCCTGCAAAAAGAAGCCAGATGGTTAGAACTTCCACAGTTATGACATGTTTTTCTAGGATCATCAGGAACATTCTTATAATCATTGCTTTTATTCACACCTTCCTTTCCATTCCTATTTTTCCTAGGTGATTTTACCTTGTTTGCATTCTTAACATCTTTCAGCTTATGCTTAAGCTGCTTCTTTGTCATTAAGCCTACGTTTACTTCAGTTGTCTTTTCCTGTTTTAGTTTGTCAGAAGTTAATTCCTTTTTAACTTCTGATTTCTCAGTATCAGACTTTACAGCTACAAACTTAACAGGTTTTAACTTTGGCTTTTGTTTAACAACTATAGGCTTAATATCTACAGTTCCTTTATCATTCTTATCCTCTCCATAACCTAAGCCCTCTTTCCAGTTTTCACTACTTAACAAATTCTGAGTTGTTCTGCCAGAGTTAGTCCAAGTCCTGATAATCTCTCTTTCCTTTTCTAACTCAGCTTTTAGAGATTCATTCATTTTAAGCACTTCATCTCTAACATAGAAAGCATCATCTCTATCTTTCTGAGTTTGATGGAACATGACTAACTCTTTTTCTAAATAATCATTCCTTTTTTTGCAAACAAGATTTTCAGAAGTTAATCTTTCATATGTTAAAGTTTGATCTCTATAGCTAATGAACATGGTTTTAAGTTATCTTCTCAACTCATTAATATCATCAGTATGAAAGGCATAAATAGTTTGAGGTACCTTTAACTCAGCAGCTTCAGAACTGCTTTCAGCACTTGCCATATCAGCATTTGCCATCAAGGCATAATTTTTCTCACTTTCAGAATCTGAGGTGTCTGTCCAGCTTTTGTTCTTTGTGACAAGAGCCTTGACTTTGTCACTCTTCACTTTCTTGCAATCAGGAGATATGTGGCCTTTCTCACCACAGTTGTAGCATTTGACATTTGTATAATCTCCTCTGTCAGACTTTCCTCCTTTGCCCTCAGATTTTCTGAAATTCTTCTTATCAGAACTTGCACCTTTCTTGGAAAACTTCTTTCCCTTCCTGAACTTTCTGTATGCAATCTTCGTGATTCCTTTCACCATAAGAGTACACAGCTTCATCATCTCTTCATCAGCATCCGTCTTAGGCAAGCTTTCAGATTCTGAGTCATCATTATTATCAGAACTTGATGACTCAGTATCAGACTTTGTGAAGAGAGTTTTACCCTTGCCTTTCCTTGAGGTAGCTGCCTTGGGGGATTCTTCTTCAGCCTTAAGAGCAACTGTTCTTGACTTTCCTCCGTTCCTCTTGCTTCTTTGCTCCATCTCAAGTTCATGAGTTTTGAGCATCCCATAAATTTCATCAAGATTATAGTTGTCTCTTATTGTTGTTGCCTTCAAATCCCAGCTTTCAGGAAGAGCCAACATGAATTTAAGGTTTGAGTCTTCAAGATCATACTATTTATCAACCAGTGACAAATCATTCAAGAGTTTGACAAATCTATCATATAAATCAGTCAATGACTCATTAGCCTTTGAGTCAAAGTGTTCATACTCTTGAGTAAGTATTGTCTTCCTGTTCTTCTTAATCATATCAGTTCCCTAACATCTTGTTTCCAAGGCATCCCATATCTCCTTTGCAGTCTTGCAGTTTATTACCCTGTTTGACATTACATTATCAATGGCACTATGCAGTAAGTGTCGTACCTTAGCATCCTTAGCAATTGATGCGATATCTTCAACAGTGTAATCACTCTTCTCCTTTGGTACAGACTTTGCTGCTTCACCTGCAACTGTAACAGCGAGCTTGGTTGGTTTGTGAGGGCCTTCCTTAATTCTATCGAGATATTCTGGGTCTGTAGGTTCCAGAAACATGGTCCTCCTCACCTTCCATATGGGATATTCAGATGGTCTCAATATGGGAACTCTAATCGTCTCATATCGGCTTTGGATTTGTGTCTTTGGAGGTTCTTCAATTTTGGTGGGCTTAGTTGGAGTTTCTACTTCAGACATGATTGTTTTTGGATCTTAAACTGTTTGTGTGTTAACAGATAGGCTCTGATATCACTTGTTAGGTCACACACACTGTAGAGGGGGGTGAATATAGTGTATAGCACAATCAAATCGAACTTTAATAACTCAAGTAACAGAAAACAAACTTTATTCAAAATAATAAACTCTGTTACAGTATGGAACTGTCCTCTCTCAGTGATGAACAAATATCATGAGAGCTTCTAGGGTTACAATGAATAATCTTCTCGATAATAATAACACTTATAGTGTAAACCCTATGTCTGTGTTTATATACTACACAGTTACATGATAATCGCTAATTGATATGGAATATAATTCTGCTTCCTAAAATATATCAATCAGATATCTTTTCTTCCAAGTATTCTATTCTTCATATAATTCCTTCTTCATGCATATCTCTTCTTATGTTTGTCTCGATCTTCTCTTCCTGTAAATCAGTTGCCTTCCTTATCTGAAAGTTTCCTTTAAGTCCTGATATTATCTCCTGATAAATATCTCCTGAACCTTAAGTACTGATAACTTAAGTTCTGACTTCAATATAAGTGCTGATTTCAGTTAAGTACTAATTTGTCCTGTTTAAGTAAGATCTGAAAACTAAACATAAATCATATTAGACATGACATTATCAAATATATCTAACACATATTAGTGATTTTGAATTAAATGTTTCCCCAAAAAAGTAATGTTGATATTTTTCCATATAAATTAGTAATTTTGAATTAAATGTTTCCCCAAAAAAGTAATGTTAGAAGTCATATTCTTGTTATAAGTATATCATGGTTCAATTCTCCATTCCAACAATAGTTTTCCATATTTATTCAAGTACGAGGGCAAATTAGTAATTTTTAATTAAATGTTTCCCCAAAAAGCAATGTTGCGGTATTATCTATACAATACTATAATAACCAGAATGGGCTATAATTTGTAGTTTGGTTAACCCCTTATTTTGGTTATCCCTTTACATCTTAACCGTCGGATCTTTTTCATCAAATAATCAGAACCGTTATATCCAAATACTTAAAAAAAATACATTATACAAGTTCTCAGGTTCGAATCCCGTCAACAACAAACATTTATATTATTATTTATAAAGATACATATAAGTTCTCAGTTTTGAATCCCGTTAACAACAAATATTTATATTATTATTTATAAAGATACATATATGTTAGTCCCTTAACAATATAGCAAGAATTACAGAAAGGGGGCTAAAAACAAGAGTCTTTAAAAATTTCTGGTGGATTTAAACAATCCCACCAGAGATATATATTATATCGAGAGAACTCTGCGTAATGAAAACAGCTGCTTACAAATGTTGAACTACTGAGAATACAGAGAAATGCTAAGAATTCTGCTTACAAATGTTTCTCTATTAATGTATCTCAGATCTATATTTCTATTTGCTACTTCTTGGTTTATATAATACCAAGATTACAAAGTCAAAAGACAGGATCATCATAAAAACTATCGGTCTAATGCTTTGCTACTTTGTTCTCTATTACCCAGTTAATAGGCTTCCTCATTCCATTTACACACACTTCGACGCATGTGACCAGTTGTCACTGTCAACTGATATTTGAATTCTTTATCAGTTGAGTACATGATCATCCGTCGACTGCTATATTGAACATCCGTTGATAGCTATTTGATCATCCGTTGATGGCTATGTTAATCATCCGTCGGTAGCTATTTTGGCACTTGACTTTAATTTATTTATGCAGAATTATAAGACATCATTTATGTACAATTAATCAACCTATTCTGCATATCTAGTTAAAGTCAATATGACTTATATGCTACTACAGAATCTATATAAAGGTGTATGCAGAAATGTGCTACAGACTCATTATTACATAAGCTACTCACTCGATGGATAATAAGTCATCATTCGTCGGGACTATAATGAGTTATCAGTCGGGACTATAATTCTTATCCGTCGAGTGCTACATTATTTCACTAAGTAAAATCTACTTAGGTGTTTTATTCATGAAATCATTAAGTACACAACATATGGACAACATTCTCCCCCAATTTATGTCTACTGGAATTGTAGCCATAAATTAAGAGATACTTGATGATAACAAAACACCCTAAACATACATCTTTAAAGAAAAGTAGATAATACTAAAAAGTACTTCAATTAATCAAATTGTACAAAGTTTGGCTCACAGTCATTTTCCAAGATGCTCCTCTAGCCTGAGCAGATTTATCTAGTTCCTTGAAGGTCTGGATCTTCTTCCAAGCTTTCGGTTATTTTCATCAATCTGATTTTGGAGCTGTCTGTGGAATTTCAGTTCATCAGATTCTGAGAGATTTAGCTTTCCTTGCATTTCGAAGAGAGTCTCATTGCTAGAGATGCTCAATTGGTCTTCTAATCTGAAGAATCTTCTCACACCTTTGTCATCCATGAACTCCATCAGCCAGTAGGGCCTTAGATGCACTCTTCTCCCTGTGAATGGGATGATTAGAGTCTTTGGGAGTGCATCTTTAGCTCTAACACTCCTTAGTTCTTCAATATTCTTCAATACTAGTCTTCTTGCAGTGATATTGAACCCAAAGTTCTTCTTGAAGGATGAATAAACTTTAATCAGTACAACTTGGCTCTCTTGAAGAATCCTGTGAAGTGGCCACTGAATCTCCCTTCCTCCTTTGTACTTAAACAATAACCTTTCAGGTAGGTTTCTGTATGCATCAATTCCCCTCACTTCATCTAGTTCATCCAGATAAAGGTTTAGATCAGAAAATTCTTTGATGTCACACAAGTACAGATAGTCTCCCCTATTGACTTTGGGCTGAGCTTTGACTATAGATTTGGATTTGAGAGGGGACAGCTTCACTTTCTTGATTGCTCTTGACTTTGTCCTTTTTGGCTTGCTAAGGATTGGTAGACTGAAGTCAGGAATTGGTATGTTATCCCATTCTATTGGCTCATCCTTGGGCACAAAAGGTTAACCATGAATATTCCTGTAGGGATCCACCACCCTTATATCTTCAAATACCACAGAGGGCTTTGATGCTTGAGTTGTAGCTGGTGTGGATTCCTTAGGAAATTGTTCTTCCAATTCCTTGTCAACAATATCCAGTTTCCTTTTAGTTCTTTTAGCCAGTTCTTTCTTTCTTGGAGATTTCTTCTATTCTTCAACTTGCTTCCTTGATTCAGTAGCTTCAGATGGTTGAGAGGGAATTTATTGAGATGAATTCACAGCCTGTAGCTTGGCCAAGATAGCAATCTGCTCTTTCTTTTATTTAGTCTTCTTTGCATCTAGAGCAGCTTGCTTCTTTTCCTGCTTCAATCTGGCTTTTTCTTCTCTCTTTGCTTGAGCAAATTGAGGATGTCCAGCTATCAGACAAATCTCCTTCCCATTTCTGAATATCTTAGCAATCCTCCTTTTAGAAGTTGAATCAGTTGGGTCTTTATAGAAAACAATTGATCTTGATAGAAGCTTCTTCTCATCAGGTTTGGGTGTCTCATACACAGTGTCCAAGGGGTTTTTCAAGGATGATTTTGAGTAGTTTGCCCCTGGTATAAGAATCATTTCAGCCTTTGGAGACTTGATGCAGGAAGATTGTCCTATTTCCAGATAGTTCATGCTCATCTCATTCACACTAATTTACTTGACTTGAGATTGATGGATGGCTGACTTAACTGGCTCATTGACAAGTTCAAACTTCTTCTGTATCTCCTCATCAATCTTCTCCCAGTTGACCAAACTCAACTGTTCCTTCTCAGCAACTTTCAAGTTGGCTGCTGCTGCTCGAATCAGATCTATACCATCTGTAACTAGTGGCTTTGAGACAGTAATTAGGGCACAATTACTTTACTGATTTGTATCTGAAGCTTCTCCCCCTCACTTGGTCCTTTCTCCCCCTTTTTGTTATCATTAAGTTGAGCCGTGGAGGGGGTTTGAGCTACCACCAGTTTTTGAAGTAGATCAGTTTGTTGGGCTTGATGGAGATGAATGGCAGTCAAAGATGCTTGCATGGTTGACATTCTTGTATCCAAGGCATCTATCTTAGTTGACAGATCTGAATTTTTCCTTAATTGCCTCTTGATGTCAAGCATTGTAGCTTCTGGAAGTTTAAAATCTATCCTGTCTGAAATAGCCTTTTTCATCTCCTCAATATCACCCTTCATGGTGTCCACATCCCTAGCATGCTGGAGGCCTTGGATTTGCTGAAGTTGCAGGGAGGCAAGATGTGCCTAAATGAGCTTTTTGGTGCTTGCATTGGTAGTTGTTTGAAGAGCAGTATTTGTCTGATTGATTAACTGGATCAGGGTTGTCTTGAAGTAATGTTCATCACAGTTCTTTGAGAATGCCCATGATGGCATACCTGACCTTGAGCTTGAGCCTACTTCTCCCCCTATGTCCATTGCTTCTTCTTCACTATCCCCACTGCCATCTCTAAAGAAATCAGCTGAACCCCCAGTCTCATAGTCCACATCACCAGCTGTAGAAGGCAGAGCTGTGATGGCATCCTTAGCCCTTTGCATAGACTGGGTGGTATGCACCAGATTGAGCATCCTTTCTGCATTATCATTGCCCTGTTCAGCTAGATTTTGATAAGCTGGAACAGGGTGAGTAAATGCCTCAGCATCAAGAGAAGCAGAATCTATAACAGCTTTAGGTTGCTGAGATAGTCTTTCCCTGTCTGCATCCTGGATATTCATTGACTCACTAGCAATGACATCCATCCTTATTGCTCCAGTACCTGCATTTCTCTCATTTTCTCTCTTTTATTGCATCAGGGTCTCACCCTGGCTCCCCACCCTCACACCCTCATGTAACGCCCGGGAAATATTATGTAATTATTTTTATCAATAAATAATTATTCTGTGATTTTTATGTGAATTTTGGTGAATTATTTGATGATGGATAATAATATTTGAATGTTTATTTCTGATAAAATTTAGATATTCTAATTTCCAATTATCCAGAATTAAATCTAGATAATTTTGGTATTTTTCTGGTAATTTTTAGATTACCATATGATTTCATAAGAATTTATAAAATTAATAATGATTATTCTTACATAATTATAAAATTTATTTTTTGAATCAGAAATCGTCTCACTTCAATCGTTTTTGTGTTTTTACAACCCGAAACTCTTCCGAAAACTCCTTCCTAACCCAATCTAATAATTCTGAATATTTTTCATATTTTTACTTTTTTGATCCGGGGCACGGTTTGACCTGTACGAGTCCCGGTGTAAAATTTTCAATACGCAAATCATTTTATATATCGATAAGAATCCATATTCTCAAAAGACGAGACATTATTATCTTATTTTCGTCTAAATTATTTTATAGGAAGCCCTCTTTTGATAATTATCCAAATCGGGTATCAAAATTTTATCGTTATTTAGTTACTTAGCGGCTAAGTAACCCATTTTCGGATCGATATGTAAATATAATTATTGAAATATTAAATAAGTAAAATATGAGATGGTTCTGTCAGCTATGTGTTTCTGTATTATCAATTGTCTGTGAATTGTTAGACGCGAAGATTAATTTTATAATAAATTATCGAGCTGTATGCATTTAATTCATTTTAAAGTGATTTTATTGAATATTTATTTTAAAAATGCTAAAATTGTCTCTAAAATTATTTTTATTGTTTTATAATTTTATTTATTATTTTTAGGGGTTTATCAAATTTAGAAATTAATATTTTATTAATTATTTAATTTTAAATGATTTTCTGACCCCATTAAATTGTAAATCAATATTTAATATCAAGATGTTTCAAAAATCATAAAAATTTTATTTTAATAAGTTCGGAATATTTCGAGAATTTTAGAGTTTATTTGTTAATTTTTTTATGATTAATTTCACTTGCGAATTAGTATCGTTATTTTCATAATTGCGAGTCAAAATCAGGCTTGCAGTCAACAGGGAGATGTATTGAATTTTCAGGATATACACTCCCCTGTTCCAATCCTCTCTCTCGTCTCCTCAATCTCTCGCTCAATCTCTCCCTCTCGACCTCTCCCTCGAACTCTCTCTCTCTGTAATCTCTCCCTCACCGACTCTAATCTCTCTCGATTCAATCCTCTCTCTATTTTTTTCCCTCTCCCTCCCTGTTTTCCCTTGTTCTTCCCTTCCCACCGCTTGATTTCTCGGGTTGTTTTCTGGTAATTGTTCCGCCGCCGCCTTACCTTCCGGTTCGTTTTTCCGGTTCTGCTTATGTTTATTCGATATATACATACGTATATACGTGTGTTATGTGTCTTGCAGTTCAGTTGGAGTTTTTGTGCCACCTGTTTTCTTCTTTTCCGGTCGTCGCCGGTTTCCATTCCGGCAAGGTGACCGGGTACGCGTGTTATGTACATTGTGTGTGTGTTGTTGATGTATCTGTTGTGTGGGTTGTGATTCTGGTATACGGTTGTTCGAATTTCGGTTTAAACTTTGTGAAGAAATTTGATGAGATTTTCGTGATTTTCGAATTAATCATTTCGTTTTACAAAAATATCGGTGGAATTTATGTTGGAAACCCGAAACTAATCGGGTACCCATAAATTTTATCGCCGTCGGCGATGAGCTTCGGCGAGCCGACGGTGGACTATGATGATTCGATTTGAGTCCTATGATTTAAAACACAAAATACGAATAAAAATTGTAAAATACAGATTAAAACATAAAAACATGACTAATAATTAATAATTATATTTAATTGATAATTGAGAATTTGGGGACTGATAGTGATGGCTGAAATCGGTAATTGGGATTGTAGTTGTGATAATTGGATTGTTGTTGTGAATTTGATGTCGATTTGATTTCGACGGGTAGGCCGATAAATAGAGGAAACTCTGCCCGATTTTCGGGAAAATAAATTCCGAAAATACGGGAATGTAACCTGTAATTGTCGGTAATGTCGAACAAGGATATAATTGAACTTTATGAAACCAATTTGCGTGACGTGACAAGATATTTTGTGAATAATCGATTACCCTATATTTCAAAATGACAAATATACGTATTTTCCGAAATTAAATACCGAACCGATTTTCGAAAATGTGAACCATAATTGCTATGTGTATTTCGATAATACGTATAAATATGAATTTGGTTATGAAATCGTATGGGTAGAATAAAGTAGCGATTTGATGTTAAGCTTAAGCGGTTATCTGAATTAGGGTATTTCAACCCTGTAGGTTTAGACGAAAGAATCGAGACATGACATCGGACTAGGAACGATCTAGTGACTAGACGTCGAGATCAACGAAGTTCCAACTGAAGTATTTAAATGTTGGAATCATATCCAGAATAGGATAGAAGTTTGACGATAAAGCCGAACGATTAAAGTCGAACCAAAGTCAACCGATAATAGTGATTAAAGCTTCTTGAGGCAAGTATTCCCGAACTTTCTTTTAAATACTGCAAGTGTTCTTGAATATTCTTTTAAATTACTGTAATTATTTCTTCGATCCTATTCTAAGTTCAGAATAGTTAAATGTTTTACATTTCGCTGTAATTACTCATATTATGCTTGTTCATTTATTCTTGTTCCTGTAATTCGATTGCTCTCTTGAGCAAATACCCATTCTTTCGGGTTATTTGCGAACCCTGAATTGGGATGTTTTGAATTCAAAATGGTTTGACATCAAAACACTCTACGGGCTGGATAGTGATATTTTCGGGATTGAGTTTTACTTAATCATGAGGACCGGGATGACTGGTGCCTCGAGATGGGCCGTAGTGCCTGGGGACCCGACTAGATCTATATATTGAGATATAGATCTACACTATATTCTGACTGATCAGCAGAATATAGATGCGAACTAGTGTCCAGTCTAATTTGTTGTTGATCCCCATTAATGGCATTCTCTCTCGAATGATTTTATGATTCCAAAACCGGACAAAACCCTGATTCAGGAGATGAATTGGGGAAACACTTGTCATTTTTGGATTTTAGTTAAAAGCTGGTGACAGCCAACGTTTATTCGCTCACTCACTCAAAGTAAATCGAATTGTTTAAACTTGTTTTGAGATTTTGTCCGAAAGTTTTCTTTTGATATTAATGTTTGAAACTCAAAATATATATACTTGCTGGACATTTTTGGCTCACTCTTGCTTTGTCAATTCTTATTTCTGCCAGAAACAGATAAGTATAAAATGAATAGCTTTGATAGACAACAGAAGTTAGAGAAATTTCCGCTGCGAGATGTTGAGGATGTTAGAAGAATGTGACAAGAGCATTAGTTCAAAGGTATTTACACTTGTATTCTAGTTATTGTGAGTTGTAAAGGGTTAGATTCTTGTTTCATACCATAACCTGTAAATGATCCGGATTCAAGGGGTTATTTGTTTATTATTTTATTTTATGTAAAAAGTGAATAGTGACACCAAATCTTGACCCCGGATTTGGGATGTTACAGTTTGGCATCAGAGCTGCAGGTTATTGGTCTCTGAAATAAGAATAGGTGAGAGTAAGATAGGAATGATAGGTTTTTCAGGATAGGAAAGACCCTAGGCATATTCAAGATAAATGGAGTTGAGTGCGAATTAGGGTTAGCAGATCCGGTCTGGAGTTGGTACGAGAGGATTGCTGAGAAAGTGTAAGTTGAGTGTCGCAGCGCTATAGGTATATTGAATTCTTAGATTCTACAGTAATGAAGGATCGACAGATCGACGGAGATTGGGGATGTTACCCAATTGTTCATGTGGGTTTGAGAAAAATGCGATTGATTCTTGTGAGAACTTGTGAAAGGCATGCTAGGTGAATTTTGGCATGATTTAACTTAGAATTAGGTAGTAAGAGAGCTTCTCTTCGGAGGCAACCAGTTAATGGAAGCTGATGAAGAACCAACGTTGCACGTCTTGAAGGCACCACCGTTGCGAGAAGATTCTTACCACTTATCGGGAGCTGCGCAAGGAATAATATCTACCTTTCTAGATATAGGTAAGATTAGCAAGGAAATGCGACCCTATCTACCGACAGAACACCGAATCACACACGTGGGTGTGAGAATAGCAGCAAGAACAATGACAAGAATGTTAAAGACAGTACTACATGTCAGCGTTGCGATAGAATTGCGAATAAGATGATTTACGATGGTGAATGATGTTTCGGCGACTAATCTGTGTGAGCTGAATCCAAGGAAATATAGAAGAGGTACCAAAGTGAAGAGACCCTTATATGGACATTATTTAATTAGATATTTCATTGGTAAACCATAAAAATAGCAAGTAATGTATATAGTAATGACGACCAAATATTTAATTTTCAAAACTTTAAAATGAGATTTCGGAAAAGATTTTCTTAATCAACTTTCAGAAGATTTTTGCATGAAATGAGTTTTACAAATTGGTTGTCAAATTACTACTTATGTTCTTGTTATTATAAACAGAAAATGATCTAAAAAAAGAAGAATGGAATTAGACTCAGTGTTGTTATTCAAATGGCCAAGTAGACCCATCAGTAGGGAGAAGGTTTAAGGTTTGCTGTGAAGAATGAAAGTAAACGTTGTTTAATAAAATCAATAATTGAATCAATGTATTAAAATATTATTTACCCAATTTATAAGATTATTAAAATTTAACGAGATTCGTGATTCGAATGGACGGAGGATGATTGAAGGAAATGGCAGAATCTTCTAGATGATTGGAGAAGAATCGTATTTCTATCGACGAAATAGAGGCATTATGTGATCAATGGGTATTTTACACGACATAGATGAAATCTGAAGCCGTGATTTTAACTTCGAAATGACACGATTAAGATTAAATTATTGAAGCATTTGGTGTGAAGGCATTTCCAGGAAGCATTTCGAAGCAGTGATGTTACTTGAATCCTGAACCTGTATCTGCACGATCCTGAAGGCATACGTAAGTGAAGCGTGGAAGGTGATCGGCATTGACATTCTTTCTTCTAATACGATAGCATATGTTCTTCTCGAGTTTGAATATGTATGAGCTTCTTCTGTTGATAAATCATATGAGGTGGAAACGAAAGAACATTTTTGTATCCCTTCTGAATTGTTGATTTTCTCAAATTCTTGATTCCTGATTGAGACAACAGTGTTATGATATGACGCTTTGTCGAAATGACGAAGAGTCGGGTGGGACGCCACCTAATCATGTGTTGTATAGCATATAGTATGAAAGATTGGCCATGATGAGTACGAATATGGTTGTCTCATCCTTCACTCATTTTTCTTCCTTCAATCAGTTGTCGCATTGTTATTCCTTATTCCGTTTTTCAATCAAAATCATGTTCACAAACTTTCCTCTTGCGTAGAGACTGTTCTCCGACGGTTTCAAAAGAAGTGAGATAGTGCGATACGTGGAATCATACAACAAACATAGACACGACTGCAAATCGATAAATGGTGGACATTTGCGAGCAAGGAAGAATGGACACACCGACAACGTGGTCGTGACAAAGACATTAAATCTGATAGTTGTTCATGTTACGAGGATCTCATCAGCATGATAGATTGCGTTAACGTAATGCACTTCAAACCAGAGGGTTTCGACGCGAAATGAATGGTTAGCAAATTGTACAAAATAAGGAAATGAAGTTGTGTGCTCAAACGGAGCAAACGAGTATCGGGAAGACGATCAAAGATCAAGGTAATTCTGAACAATGACTCCGACATGCAATTATGACGTGAAACATCCCTTCGTCGCTAAAAGATACTTGTCGTGAAGATTCAAGATGGGGGAAATCTTAAATGTAATCAAACTTCGAACTTGTTCTTCAAGAAATCGTGAAGTTTTCTAATTTACGTAAATAAGTGATTGTGAATTCAATGCTCATACCCGGGTCAGTGACGAAAGTTCGATGCGAAGCCATAAGTGGAGATGAAGCAATGGTGACTCGATTGTGAAATTTTTCAAGAAATAATGATCTAACGATTGAGAATCTACGAGATTGTGACGGTAATACTGAAGACCATGCGTAGTTATTCAAAGATAAACCGATTAATAAGGGTCAGAAATAAATTAAAAGAATTATAAAATCAAACCTTAAGTTCATTAATAACAATTCGTAATATTCTGAATGGACTGAGAAGGGTATGGTTATATTAATCATTGTTGGTATAAGACCCAATTCCCCAGATATATGTTATGCCAATTAATAGTACATATGTTGATCAAAGCGATATAACCTGAATTGTGTTGAATGGATGAATTTGGTTGATGGAAGTGGACGGATATGATTGTGGATGATTTGGTTGATTGATGGTGTCGGCGTGAGTCTAACTGGTAGTCAATGGTGTAGGGGAAGTGCTGCCCCAAATTTTCATAAATTATAGTTAAGGACAAAGAAGTATATTGTCATTCTCGTCAGTATTCCAAATGATTGCGATCTCGGTTCTTAAGAAAGTTGTTATGACCAAACTGACTTTATATAATTGGTCTTTGATTCCATTTAGCTAGTCAGCATTTGGTTTAAATGATCAGTTAAAGGAGTTAATTGATCAACTTTACCAACTAATGGTTAGTTAGATGGAGATTGATTCCAATTAGATTGAGTCAAGCTCTAACATGATTTCCAGTTCCGAAATCAAAGCAATAAGAAATTTGAGAAAAAGTAATGGCGTTAACATAAATTGAAGGCTTAGTTCAATTAGTATGGTGTTAATGCAACCAGGTGCAATATTTGATCCAGAAGAATACGCTCTTTTCGGTGAATAAGAGGAACAGGAAGTTACTGGTACACACCAGTAAAAGGAATATTTTAAGACCTGAAGGTTCAAGATAAAGCAAAGGGATTATATCATCTGCAATAGCATTCCAGGAAGAACTTGGATGTATATCCATATCGAATGACGAATTAATGGGAGATTTGAATGTACACTTCTTTTGAACGGCGATTGAATGGAAGTTGCTATAGAATAATGGAAAGCTCGCAAATTCAAGCACCCAATGAAAGACGGAGATTGATGAAGTCCGCATGTGAATTCAGGAAAAAGAGATGATGGTCAATGAAGAGAAGTCAAACACGCGATAGATGATACATCAAGCAAAGCTAAGGAAATAGCTACCGAGGAAATTCGATAATTTTGTTAGTAAGAATTTAAATAGTACAAATAAAAGCCTTCATTCCAGTGTGAACTCCAGAAATGACCTATCCAATAATAAACAGAGTAATATTACTAAGAAAAAGAAATTCGTTATGTAGGAAAAAGATAATGAATAATGAGAATGAAGAATTAATCAAGACAAGAAGTGGAATCAAAAGGATGATAAAGAAATTTTATAAAATAATCCAGGATATACGCAAGGTATGAACGTCAGTTGGGTCAGAATTGATTGGAGAATGAAGTGAAATGTCGATAATTGAAAATTGGAATTTCATTCAAGGAATGCGTGTAAATAGGAATGATTAAATGAAGGTATTAATGGCGAACTGCTGAAGATGAACGTTGCAATGAAGCTCATGTTGGAATTCTTTCAAATTAAAGTAAAGTCCCGGAGGTTCGAACGAATGATTTACCAAGGTTACCTCAGGGAATGAGGTAAGAATTTCTTGTCGGTTATTGCACAGAGTCAAGCTAATGTCAAAAGCCTGTGTCATATAACTCAATAAGAATAAAATAATAAGTGAAGGAAACTTCAAAAATGTGGAATGGAAGAATAATGAAACAAAGAGTATTTTGCGTGTGCGCAAAAGCGTTCGTGGAAAAAAAAGAATGGAGATATGAGGTTACGCGTCGATTATTAGAAATGGTAAGTTGAAGATTAAGTGAACATAATATACCAGGGGTATTGGGATAGAGTGATTGTATTTATTGATAACATCCTTGTTAATTCAAGAACTAAGGAAGATCAAGTTGAACATCTGAAGATATGCTTGCAAAAAATTGAAAAATAGCAACTGCAGTTTCAGCTTCAAAGATATAAATTCTGGTTATAGTTGATTATGAGCTCCAGTGTGTGGGTAAAAGATCAAACTGGAAAGGTCCATTTAGGAACAAATGTTCAAGTTGAAAGAAAAGAGTGAACACCATTAAGATTGTGGAGGAAATGGGTAAAAGAATTGGAAAAGTTAGGAACTGAAGAATAGGTTTTGATCCGTCTTTTGGGTTATGCTGATATTTACTTTGTTGTTGGATATCAAAGGTGGTATTAATGCAGATTATTGATATTGACTTCAGTTTGGGACGTTGTGAGCATCAAAGTTCGTATTGTTATCTAATTTGATATGACAACAAAATGAGTATTAGTACCAAGAGACCGGGTTTTTAAACCAAGTTCTAATTCATTTTGTTCCCAATTAATGTACTTTCTTTCAGATATTAAGGGATTCTCGCTTGATGAAGCTACTTGATGGTGATTGAAAAGAAATAGAAGTATGCTACCAAATGGTGAGTAAATGCAATTGTCGAGATTTTTCTTTTTAGCTTTTGAATAGATGTAGAACATTTCGAAGCATCAGACGTCATGAACTCAGGACATCGGGTGCAGACGAATAGGAAGTGCAAGAGACCGATTAAAGATTCTTGAATACGATTGGAAACAGTTATAGGTCAATTCAACCGAACAGAAGGAGACCTGATAAGTAGAGAAGAACGGTCAGTGAAAATAGGAATTTCATAAATATGATCTATTAGAATTGGAAAGAAAAGAAGGTTAGTGTAAATTAAGTTAGTCCTTTGAAATAGTGAGATAGATAGAACGATTGTGAATGAGTTGGTCTTGTTATCACAGGTGTAACGAATCCATAAGGCATTTATGTGTGTATGACTATGAAGAGTAATTTAACTCCAAATATGTGAAATAGAAGACTGAGTTAGGGGTTGCATGAACAACTGATAAATTTGGTGACGGTAAAAGGTCGTTGAATTGTGATTAAGGTGATAAGAACTGAGTAATCATAAGAAAGATACTTCGAAAACATCATGGTTTGTTCTTTAGCATGATTCTGAGGACATAATACTTTTAAGGGGGGAAGAATGTAACGCCCGAGAAATATTATGTAATTATTTTTATCAATAAATAATTATTTTGTGATTTTTATATGAATTTTGGTGAATTATTTGATGATGGATAATAATATTTGAATGTTTATTTCTGATAAAATTTAGATATTCTAATTTCCAATTATCCAGAATTAAATCTAGATAATTTTGGTATTTTTCTGGTAATTTTTAGATTACCATATGATTTTATAAGAATTCATAGAATTAATAATGATTATTCTTACATAATTATAAAATTTATTTTTAGAATCAGAAATCGTCCCACTTCAATCGTTTTTGCGTTTTTACAACCCGAAACTCTTCCGAAAACTCCTTCCTAACCTAATCTAATAATTCTGAATACTTTTCATGTTTTGACTTTTTCGATCCGGGGCACAGTTTGACCTGTACGAGTCCCGGTGTAAAATTTTCGATACACAAATCATTTTATATATCGATAAGAGTCCATATTCTCAAAAGACGAGACATTATTATCTTATTTTCGTCTAAATTATTTTATAGGAAGCTCTGTTTTGATAATTATCCAAATCGGGTATCAAAATTTTATCGTTATTTAGTTACTTAGCGGCTAAGTAACCCATTTTCGGATCGATATGTAAATATAATTATTGAAATATTAAATAAGTAAAATATGTGATGGTTCTGTTAGCTATGTGTTGCTGTATTATCAATTGTCTGTGAATTGTTAGACGCGAAGATTAATTTTATAATAAATTATCGAGCTGTATGCATTTAATTCATTTTAAAGTGATTTTATTGAATATTTATTTTAAAAATGCTAAAATTGTCTCTAAAATTATTTTTATTGTTTTATAATTTTATTTATTATTTTTAGGGTTTATAAAATTTAGAAATTAATATTTTATTAATTATTTAATTTTAAATGATTTTCTGACCCCATTAAATTATAAAATCAATATTTAATCTCAAGATGTTTAAAAATCATAAAAATTTTATTTTCATAAGTTCGGAATATTTCGAGAATTTTAGAGTTTATTTGTTAATTTTTTTATGATTAATTTCACTTGCGAATTAGTATCGTTATTTTCATAATTGCGAGTCAAAATCAGGCTTGCAGTCAAGAGGGAGATGTATTGAATTTTCAGGATATACACTCCCTTGTTCCAATCCTCTGTCTCGTCTCCTCAATCTCTCGCTCAATCTCTCCCTCTCGACCTCTCCCTCGAACTCTCTCTCTTTCTGTAATCTCTCCCTCACCAACTCTAATCTCTGTCGATTCAATCATCTCTCTATTTCTTTTCCCTCTCCCTCCCTGTTTTTCCCTTGTTCTTCCCTTCCCACCGCTTGATTTCTCCAGTTGTTTTCTGGTAATTGTTCCGCCGCCGCCTTACCTTCCGGTTCATTTTTCCGGTTCTTCTTATGTTTATTCGATATATATACATACGTATATACGTTTGTTATGTGTCTTGCAGTTCAGTTGGAGTTTTTGTGCCTCCTGTTTTCTTCTTTTCCGGCCGCCGCCGGTTTCCATTCCGGCGAGGTGACCGGGTACGCATGTTATGTACGTTGTGTGTGTGTTGTTGATGTATCTGTTGTGTGGGTTTTGACTCTGGTATACGGTTGTTCGAATTTCGGTTTAAACTTTGTGAAGAAATTTGATGAGATTTTCATGATTTTCGAATTAATCATTTCGTTTTACAAAAATATCGGTGGAATTTATGTTGGAAACCCGAAACTAATCGGGTACCCATAAATTTTATCGCCGTCGGCGATGAGCTTCGACGAGCCGACGGTGGACTATGATGATTCGATCTGAGTCCTATGATTTAAAACACAAAATACGAATAAAAATTGTAAAACAGATTAAAACATAAAAACACGACTAATAATTAATAATTGTATTTAATTGATAATTGAGAATTTGGGGACTGATAGTGATGGCTGAAATCGGTGATTGGGATTGTAGTTGTGAAAATTGGATTGTTGTTGTGAATTTGACGTCGATTTGATTTCGACGGGTAGGTCGATAAATAAAGGAAACGCTGCCCGATTTTCGGGAAAATAAATTCCGAAAATACGAAAATGTAACCTGTAATTGTCGGTAACATCGAACAAGGATATAATTGAACTTTATGAAACCAATTTGCATGACGTGACAAGATATTTTGTGAATAATCGATTACCCTATATTTCAAAACGACAAATATACGTATTTTCCGAAATTAAATACCGAACCGATTTTCGAAAATGTGAACCATAATTGCTATGTGTATTTCGATAATACGTATAAATATGAATTTGGTTATGAAAATCGTATGGGTAGAATAAAGTAGCGATTTGATGTTAAGCTTAAGCGGTTATCTGAATTAGGGTATTTCAACCCTGTAGGTTTAGACGAAAGACCCGAGACATGACATCGGACTAGGAACGATCTAGTGACTAGACGTCGAGATCAACGAAGTTCCAACTGAAGGATCTAAATGTTAGAATCGTATCCAGAATAGGATAGAAGTTTGACGATAAAGCCGAACGATTAAAGTCGAACCAAAGTCAACCGATAATAGTGATTAAAGCTTATTGAGGCAAGTATTCCCGAACTTTCTTTTAAATACTGCAAGTGTTCTTAAATATTCTTTTCAATTACTGTAATTATTTCTTCGATCCTATTCTAAGTTCAGAATAGTTAAATGTTTTACATTTCGCTGCAATTACTCATATTATGCTTGTACATTTATTCTTGTTCCTGTAATTCGATTGCTCTCTTGAGCAAATACACATTCTTTCGGGTTATTTGCGAACCCTGAATTGGGATGTTTGAATTCAAAATGGTTTGACATCAAAACACTCTACGGGCTAGATAATGATATTTTGGGGATTGAGTTTTACTTAATCCTGAGGACCGGGATGACTGGTGCCTTGAGATGGGCCGTAGTGCCTGGGAACCCAACTATATCTATATATTAAGATATAGATCTGGATTATATTCTAACTGATCAGCAGAATATAGATGCGAACTAGTGTCCAGTCTAATTTGTTGTTGATCGCCATTAACGACATTCTCTCTCGAATGATTTTATGATTCCAAAACCGGACAAAACCCTGATTCAGGAGATGAATTGGGGAATCGCTTATCATTTTTGGATTTTAGTTAAAAGCTGGTGACAACCAACATTTATTCGCTCACTCACTCAAAGTAAATTGAATTGTTTAAATTTGTTTTGAGATTTTGTTCGAAAGTTTTCTTTTGATATTAATGTTTGAAACTCAAAATATATATACTTGCTGGGCATTTTTGGCTCACTCTTGCTTTGTCAATTCTTATTTATGCCAGAGACAGATAAGTATAAAATGAATAGCTTTGATAGATAACAGAAGTTAGAGAAATTTCCGCTGCGAGATGTTGAGGATGTTAGAAGAATGTGATAAGAGCATTAGTTCAAAGGTATTTACACTTGTATTCTAGTTATTGTGAGTTGTAAAGGGTTAGATTCTTGTTTCATACCATAACCTGTAAACGATCCGGATTCAAGGGGTTATTTGTTTATTATTTTATTTTATGTAAAAAGTGTATAGTGACACCAAATCTTGACCCCGGATTTGGGATGTTACACCTCACCTTCACCTACTAAGGTGGGACTCCTCTCACTCCCTTTTGCCAATCCTGAAGAAATGGATTACAGATTTTCACTCATTTCTTCTCCTTTTTCCTAAGAGCAACCCAGACTCTCACTCAAAACACTCTGCTCTCTCAATCCTAAGAGTGACTGTACAACCACTAGATCTTCTGCACTTGAAATAATTGAAGTTTAAAGCTGTGCAGAGATACTCGATGGATGAGTGATACCCATCGAGTGAGTGGT
Source organism: Apium graveolens (assembly GCF_009905375.1). NCBI lineage: Eukaryota > Viridiplantae > Streptophyta > Magnoliopsida > Apiales > Apiaceae > Apium > Apium graveolens. Next base: position 55,875,292 of record NC_133654.1, on the reverse strand, counting down.
TTTGCTATCTGACGGATAACTGCTGTTAGGCTTATCCATCGGGATCCAATCACTACTCGACGGATGAGCAATATCTGTCGAGAGAGTAGAAATGAATGAGCTGGGAAGAGAAACTATTGTTGACTCTGTGCTGATTGAAGATATTTTAGGCACAGATGACACAATAGTTCCTGAAAGAATTGGCAAGTGAGCCAACAAATCATATAAAAGATGATTCTCACTTGCACTTGATTTTGGCTTCTCCAACAGAGTTAAAGAAGGGGAATCAGGAATTGATGTGTGTATCATATCCACATCCAGAGAGTTTGTTGGTGAGTTTGGTGTTTGAGGTGCTTCTATAACTAAAGATTTTGGCTGTGACTTCATATTTATTGGAGCCACATCAAGCTGAATTTGTGAAGGTGCAGTGACTATGTCTGTTACACCAGTTTGTACTGTGTGTGAACCCTGTGCATCCCCAAATGTTTTTGATTTCTTCTTTCTGACATAAGTTTGGGGTGAGCTTGTGTCCCTAACCCTCTTGGCCTGTCCTCTTGGTTGAGAGCTTTGTTCAATAGCTACATCCTTTTGGGAGGATACAACTAGAAATGAGCTTTTATCCTTTTTAAGCACTATAGTTTGTTGGGAAACAGCAGTGTGGCCAGGCTGGGATTCACTCAACTCTCCAACCTTATTTTTGGGGTTTCTTTTATGTTTACCCCTTCCCTCACCTGACTTACCCTCCTTCACAATCCCCTCTTTGGCTTTTGTGGATTTTTCAGCTGGCATCTTTTGAGAGATACCAGAGGGGGTTTTCTTTGATTTGGATTTAGAAATAGTAGTAGGTTTGGCAGTTTTGGTAGGCAACTGTTTGGTCATTGACACAGTTGTCATAGCTACTCCTGAACTCAAAGAAACTGTGGAGATTGGAATAGTTGTAGGGATGGATGAACTTATCTCACTTACCTGAGGTGTTTGCATTACAGGAAAGTAGAACATTGGCACATCCTTGTGATGATTGGCCCTGTTCAGATCTGCAATGAGCCTTCTCTCTTGAACCCAACAATCCAGTTTGTTGTTAGGGTTTTCAAGCACAATCTCTTCATAGAGGTGGTTAGCTAAAATCATAAGAAATCCAGGATAATACACATTTTTGCCTCTTTTATTTAACTCTCCTAATTTAAAACCTAACTCAAACAAGACAAGGTCACTGAAATTATAAAATTTATCTGTAACTAGCATGTATAGCATGTTAAGCATGGAAATATTCACTGAATCAAAATTACTGATCTTTCCTGAGAAAACCTTTGTAACTACATCACACAAGAAACTTCACTCCTTCCTAAGACCCATTCTCCTAATATCACTCAGTTTAGAAGTAGGAAGTGCATAGTGCATGGAATTAAGCATATTGATAATATCAGTGTCATTGTGTGGTGAAGTCACATTGTTATCAGGAATTTTGAAACATGCTTTTATCACATCTCTATTGATACAGAATTCTTTACCTTTGATGGTTAGAGTGATGGTCTTATCTATAGAGTTGTAGGTAGCAGTGGTCCACATCTCTTCAACAACTTCACAGAAGATTGTGGGTAATTCCAGTATGGCATAATTGAGCTTGCAATTCTTCACAAAGTCCATCATCTTGTGATAGTCATCTGATTGCTGAATACCCTTGTTCACTAATGCGGTGAAGTTGTTCTTCTCATAAATGAACCCAGTTTGAGACATAATCTTTACTACAGGTGCCATTATTAGAGAATAAGAACTTGAAGAGAAGGAGAGTAAGTGCTTGAGAGAGAATGAAATTAGAGCAGTTGAATTTGAGAGTGATAAAAGAAAAGCAATTGTAATGAAATAAGCTTTTATACTGTCTCAAAACAACTGATAAAAATAATAAAGTAAAATAAAGTAACCAATAGAAATTGCCTAAAATAGCCGTTTAAAAATAAACTGTAAAAATTCCACCCATTATCCGTCGTGTAATGCTTACAAACTGTAAGTATACTCGATCGATAATGTACAGGGAATTAACGGCTGAGATTAAGACAATTCGACGGATGAGGATAAACTGTTATCCGTCGAGACATAAAATATTCCAGAAAAGTAATTGATTTCTATTAGCAAATTGTATATCGACGGATGACCAAACTCGATGGATAAGGGTCATCCGTCGAGATGTAAATTTTGACTTAGCCAAAATTTCATCCAAGACTGAAAAATCAATTAAATTTCTGGCCGCATATCAACTTGGAAAATAACTCAGATAGATTTAAGAGTAATTAAGCATACCTAACTCACTTACCAACCTTGAAAAGGTGGATTCATCCAGTGGCTTGGTAAAGATATCTGCAAGTACGTAAGTGGCTTGGTACTTGATATCTATGTGCTTTGTCCTTGAATGTTGCACTGGATTTTTAGTGATGTCAATTGCACTTGTGTTATCACAAAAAATAGGAATCCTTTCAACTTGCAAACCATAGTCCAGTAATTGATTTCTCATCCATAAAATCTGTGCACAGCAACTGCCAGCAGCAATATATTCAGCTTCAGCTGTAGAAGTAGAAACTGAATTTTGCTTTTTACTGAACCAGGACACAAGCTTGTTTCCTAGAAATTGACAGGTCCATGTTGTACTATTTCTATCAATTCTATAACCTGCATAATCTGCATCTGAATAACCAGTTAGATCAAAACCAGAATCTCTAGGGTACCAAATGCCAAGGTTTGGTGTTCCCTTGAGATATCTAAAAATTCTCTTAATAGCTATTAAGTGAGATTCTCTAGGATCAGCCTGAAATCTAGCACATAAACATGTAGCAAACATTATATCTGGCCTACTAGTTGTTAAGTACAGAAGTGAGCCAACCATGCCTCTATAACTTGAAATATCCACAGACTTTTCAGTAGTGTTTAATTCAAGCTTAGTTGCAGTGGCCATGGGAGTTTTTGCAGATGTGCAATCCATTAGATCAAACTTCTTTAAAAGATCAAAAATATATTTAGTTTGACTAATAAATATTCCATCACTAACTTGCTTAACTTGTAAGCCAAGAAAGTAAGTTAGTTCTCCCATCATACTCATTTCATACTTACTTTGCATCAATTTGGCAAACTTTTTACAAAGTTTCTCATCTGTATAGCCAAAAATAATATCATCTACATAAATTTGAACAAGTATACTAGAGCCATTAACATTTCTGAAAAATAAAGTTTTATCTACAGTACCTCTTGTGAAGTAATTTTCCAAAAGGAACTTTGATAAAGTGTCATACCAGGCCCTAGGTGCTTGCTTCAGTCCATAAAGTGATGTCAAAAGATAATAGACATGTTCTGGAAAATCTGAATCTTCAAAGCCAGGAGGTTGACTGACATAGACTTCTTCCTCCAAATCTCCATTCAGAAAGGCACTTTTGACATCCATTTCATAGACCTTGAAATTGGCATGGGCTTCATAGGCTAAGAAGATTTTGATGGCTTCAAGTCTTGCAACAGGAGCAAATGTTTCATCAAAATCTATACCTTCTTGCTGACAATAGCCCTTAGCAACCAATCTAGCTTTGTTCCTGACTACTATGCCATTTTCATCCATCTTGTTTCTGAATACCCATTTGGTATTTCTTGGATTCTTTCCTTTAGGCTTGGGCACCAGCTTCCATACATTATTCCTTTCAAATTGGTTTAGCTCCTCCTGCATAGCTAAAATCCAATCAGGATCCAACAAAGCTTCTTCTACCTTCTTTGGTTCTTCCTTGGAAAGAAAGCTGTTGTATAGACATTATTCCTGAGTTGCTTTTCTTGTTTGAACTCTAGAAGAAACATCACCAATGATAAGCTCAAAGGGGTGATCTTTTGTCCATTTCCTTTGTTGAGGTAGATTAGCTCTAGATGAAGAAACCTCATTGTTGTCTTGATGTGTGATTGAGTCTTGATTGTTAGAAACTCCCCCTGAGTTTGTGGATCTTTGATTTGAGAAATGGGAACTTTTTATAGGTGACCTATCTTGACTTCCTGCTCCTTTTGATAACCCGACAGATGGTGAATTTTGAGTACCGACGGATGAAGTTGGTTGTCTCCCGATGGATAACGCAGATTGCCTTCCGACGAATGAAGCATTATGCAACTCGACAGATGTTGAGTTTTGTGCTTCATTGGTAGTAGATTTATCTGCATTATCCTTAGATACTGTTTCTTGATCACTTTCATCATCACCGTCATCACTAACCATCTCCACATTGTCGAATTTGAGGCTCTCATGGTAATCTCCATCTTTCAGTCCTTCAATCTTTTTATCATCAAACACAACATGTATTAATTTCACAACAACGTTGGTTCTTAGATTGTAGACTCTTTATGCTTTACCAACAGCATATCCAACAAAAATTCCTTCATCTGCTTTACCATCAAACTTCCCATCTTGATCAGTTTGATTTCTCAGAATATAGCATTTACAGCCAAAGACATGAAGAAAGTTTAGAGTTGGCTTCTTGTTCTTGAACAATTGATAGGGAGTCATGCATCTTGCTTGATTAACCAGAGAAATATTATGAGTGTAGCATGCAGTATTTACAGCTTCAGCCCATAAATATGTTGGCAGCTTAGATTCTTCAAGCATTGTTCTTGCAGCTTCAAGAAGTGATATGTTCTTCCTTTCCACTACTCCATTCTGTTGTGGAGTCCTTGCTGCTGAAAACTCTTGCAGAATCCCATTTTCCTCACAAAATGCTCTTATGACAGAATTCTTGAACTCAGTTCCATTGTCACTCTTGATTCTTCTGACCTTGAAATCAGGAAGATTATTGACTTGCCTTATGTGATTGATGATGATTTCACTAGCCTCATCTTTAGACTTTAGGAATTATGTCCAAGAGAAATTTGAGAAATCATCTACAATTACTAGGCAAAATCTTTTCCTTGAGATTGACAATACATTGACTGGTCCAAACAAATCCATTTGAAGCAGTTACAAAGGCTCTTCAATTGTTGAATCAAGTTTCTTCCTGAATGATGCTTTAATATGCTTCCCTTTTTGGCAGGCATCACACAGTCCATCCTTTGAGAACTCCACTAGAGGAATGCCTCTGACCAGTTCTTTCTTTACCAGCTCATTCATGGTCTTGAAGTTTAAATGGGATAGCTTCATGTGCCATAGCCAACTTTCATCCTGACTTGCTTTATTTAGAAGACAAGTTACAGATTATGCATTAGATGAGTTGAAATCAGCTAGGTATACATTTCCTTTTCTCACACCAGTGAGAACCACTTTGTTGCTTCTTTTATTTGTCACAACACAGGCTTCTGAATTGAAGGTTACTGAATTGCCTTTATCACAAAGTTGGCTGATGCTCAACAGATTATGTTTAAGACCATCCACTAAGGTAACCTCCTCAATGATGACATTGTCCTTTGAAATCAAGCCATATCCCACAGTAAAACCCTTGTTGTCATCTCCAAAAGTAATACTTGGGCCAGCTCTCTCCTTGAACTCTGTGAGCAGGGTATAATCACTAGTCATGTGTCTTGAACAACCACTATCCAATACCAAAGATTCTTTTTGTTTTCCTGCATACATCAAAATCAAATCAAGTTGATTTTGGTACCCAAGTTTCCTTGGGTTCTGCCTTGTTAGCTTTCTTTTTCTGTTTCTTAGGCTTTATCTCATTTGGCTTAGGAATTTCAGAAATAACCTTAGTCATTTGAGTTGGGCCTTTGAAACCATTGATTACAACAGAATTATCATGCATATTATGACTAACATGAAATGGCATGCTTGGTGTAAACATGTTATTCCAGTAAGGCATGCTAAATGGCATTTATGGCATACTATATGCAGCATAATAAGGATTAGGTGCAAATGGCATATTAGCAAACTGTGCATTCATGTTCTGTGTAGACATAACATTAACATGCATGGGAGGCATGGCATTCACGTTAAGAAATTGAGGTTGCACAGACATGGAAGTAGGCATGGACGATTTGCAATTAACAGACAGATGATTTACACTACCACACTTGACACAGTTTTTCTAGGAGCATATTTATCAGGTGTGTAGTTATTGTGTTTGTTAATCCCTACTTTACCATTCCTATTGTTTTTTCTTTTAGTCTCTGTTTTTACCTCAATCTTTTCAAGTCTGTCACTTAACTGTTTGACAGTCATGTGACCAACATTAGCCTTTTTCCCTTTCTTAACTAGACTCGACTCTCCTGAAACAAAGTTCTTAGAAACGGACCCATACTTCTCATTCAGCTTAACTAGTTTGGCTTTACTGATGGGCTTGCTCACAGCCGACGGATGATGATTTTCATTAATCGACGGATAACACTTTTTGTTATCCGACGGATGATCCTCATCATCCGTCGGGTTTACATCTGTTAGCAGTCCATCTACCAAATTAGGTTCTAATTTCTCTTTATTCTTTTTCCAGGCTTCATCACAGAAAGACTCAATTCCTTGAACTTTGGTGATTTAAGCATGGGCATCCCTGGATGTTTTCCATGCTTTAATCACCTCTTGTTCACGTTCGAGCTACTTCTTCAATATTTCTTCCTTTTTCAAGGACTCGGTTAATTCCTCCTTGGTAATCTTACACTCAATTCTTAATTTCTCAAAATCAATAAACTGAGACAAAAGCACATTATTCCTCTCACTTAAAAACAAATTGTTTTCTTTGATTTTAGCATTTTCTTTAGTAAGAGACTTAAGTGTAACACGCAAATGATATAATTCTGTAGACATGTCATTTATGGCATCATTACACTCAGCTTTAGATAAATGTGCAAGGTTTGTAGTAATTACCTGATTGCTTGAGGAACTTGTTTCTGTCTCATCAGACTTGGCCAGTAGGGCTAGATTGACATAGCTGACATCTTCATCTTAATTCAGACCATCTGCTGCCCAGTCATTTTCTTGTGTAATAAAAGCCCTTTCCTTTTGTTTGATTAGATCAAAGTATTTTTGCTTATAATCCACAGACTCAAACCTTTTCTTACTGGAATCTGACTTCCTACACTCACTGGAAAAATGCCCTGCCAAGCCACATTTGAAACATTTGAATTTTGACTTATCCACCATGTTTCTATTTGGCTTGGCTGCTCCAAAGTTCTTCTTGAACTTGAGCTTGGAAAATCCCCTGGAAAGAAATGCTAGGTGCTCATCAATGTCCTCCATGTCATCTTGGCTTAAAGAATCTTCACTTTCTACTGCAGGCCCCTTACCCTTGTTCTCACAGACCTTTGAAGTTGATTCAACAGCTTCCATATTCACTTCCTTCTCCTTTCCAACTCAACAACTAGTGCAATGGATCCTCCTTTCTTCTTTCCTCTCTCCATCCTTTCATCCTGCTCTATTTCAAGCTCATAGGTTTTCAGGATGCCATACAGTCTCTCCAAAGTAAACTCCTTATAATCTTGTGAGTTTCTTAAAGAGACTGTCATTGGTTTCCATTCCTTTGGAAGAGATCTAAGGAATTTCATATTAGAGTCTTTAGTCTGATAGACCCTTCCATGCAACTTTAGAGCATTTAGTAGTTTATGAAATCTACTAATGATGTCAGTGAGAGACTCACTTTCTTCATTATGAAAATGCTCATATTGCTGAATCAGGAGCTGCATCTTGTTTTCTCTAGATTGCTCAGTGCCATCACAGATTATCTGTATAGTATCCCAAACTTCCTTGGCAGTTTTGCAGTTGATAATGTTGTCAAACATGTCTACATCAACTCCATTAAACAGAATATTCATGGTCTTTTTATCCTTCCTGAATTATTCAATATCAGGATCAGACCATTCATGCCTTGGCTTGGGGACTGATGGCTCGTTTCCTGTTGCAGCTCTCATTGGAACATGAGGGCCTCTTTCTATGCAGTCCACATAGGCCTCATCTTGAGAAAGCATATGGAGATGCATCTTTATCTTCCAATGATGGTAATTATCTTTATCTAGAAAAGGAATCTTGACTCCAACATCCTTCTTGTTCATCTTGCTGAATTATTTTGATCTTTAAACTCTTTATAAGTTAAGAGTTTTCTCTGATATCAATTGTTAGTCCCTTAACAATATAGCAAGAATTACAGAAGGGGGGTTGAATGAAATTCTTGAACCTTTTTCTTGAAATAAAAATGTTTAGACTCGAATATAAATATAAGTGTATTGATTAGCACAATGCGGAATTAAAACTTAAGTGAATCAAACACAAGTAATTAAAAACAAGAGTCTTTAAAAACTTTCTGGTGGATTTATAAAATTCCACCAGAGATATATATTATATCGAGAGAACTCTGTGTAATGAACACAGCTGCTTACAAATGTTGAACTACTGAGAATACAGAGAAATGCTAAGAATTCTGCTTACAATTGTTTCTCTATTGATGTATCTCAGATCTATATTTCTATTTGCTACTTCTTGGTTTATATAATACCAAGATTACAAAGTCAAAAGACAGGATCATCATAAAAACTATCGGGTCTAATGCTTTGCTACTTTGTTCTCTGTTACCTAGTTAATAGGCTTCCTCATTCCATTTACTTCACTTCGACGCATGTGACCAGTTGTCACTGTCAACCGATATTTGAATTCTTTATCAGTTGAGTACATGATTATCCGTCGACTTTATGATCATCCGTTGATGGCTTCATTGATCTTCCGTCGACTGTTATATTGAACATCCGTTGATAACTATTTGATCATCCGTCGGTGGCTTTGTTAATCATCCGTCGGTAGCTATTTTGGCACTTGACTTCAATTCATGTATGTAGAATTACAAGACATCGTTAATGTACAATTAATCAACCTATTCTTCATATCTAGTTAAAGTCAACATGACTTATATGCTACTACAGAATCTATACAAAGGTGTATGCAGAAATGTGCTACAGACTCATTATTACATAAGCTACTCACTCGATGGATAATAAGTCATCATCCGTCGGGACTATAATGAGTTATCCGCCGGGACTATAATTCTTATCCGTCGAGTGCTACATTATTTCACTAAGTAAAATCTACTTAGGTGTTTTGTTCATTAAATCATCAAGTACACAACATATGCACAACAATATAAGTTTTCAGGTTTGAATTTCACTGACAATAAACATTTACATAGATCTTATCAATTATATACAATTTATACTATTTGAACTTAAATTGAAATTATGCACAATCAAAATATAATTATTTAATCATTATTTATTATTTAATTATTTATATACAATTTTAATAAAATTATATAAAATAGAAATAAAAATATATAAATATTTAATCAAGACCCGTGCATCGCACGGCACGTGCCGTAAGCTAGTATATATAATAGATTGGATGATTAAAGAATTCGATGCTACAAGGCCAACGCTTTGGATTCACTGTAAATTATAATCACTTGCCGATCTGATCAGATAGTCATTGCTTTTCTTACCTGATCTCATTAATCGTTGGTGGAGTATATAGTGTACATACATGTTGTTTATTCAACCAATCAGAACCGACGAGAGACTAATTTTTGTTTCTTGAGCAGTAAAATATGTGAAAAGAGATGAATAAGCTTACTAAAAGAATAAGATATTGCTGGAAGAATTAGTAGAAAAATCGTCAGGTCACACTTTACATGAAACTTTATACATGCACATAGCATGACGTGGTAAACAATACGAGATATGAGGTTGTGTACAAAGTGATCTATGGTGCCCAAGCCCTCGCAAGTAGCTCTTAGTTAACCTCCTAATCTTATCTCTGTAATCTAATCACAGGTTCCGAATGACTCTGGTCATGACATAGCCCCTACACTTCAAGAATTCTTTCCTCATATTTATACATGTATAATAAGGAAAATGTTTGTTCGACATTTATTTTAAGTATAGCAATATTAAACTGCAGGACTTCACTATGAGACTTTCAAAGTCAAATGAGAAACGAACAACTCTATTTTATCTCCAATAATATTTCTTCCAGCTATTTCAAGTGCTTCATATTTCTAAAATATTTATCGCATATCTAACACCGATAGTCAGTTATAAAACATAATATTTTTACATATTATAATAGGTGTAAGAGAAATTTTATCCAAATTTTTTTGTTATCCCGGTAGAGTACGGTCAAAAAATACAGCTGAGGTTATGGATTCCCGTAAGGGTATTTGGCAACCAATTGCAACCATAACTATGAACATGGCATTTAAGGATACCATATCATGTAACTGATCGAAGTCTGGTTTGGCCATTTTATACTGTACCTATAGGCCCAGTAATTGACCCCAAAAGAGACAAGTGGGAGATACTACTGGGCTGAGGGAAGGGTAGACTGCTTCTAGAGCTGTGCTCAATGGTCAAATTTTTGTAGTCTTAGAACATTAATTCAAGGTCAAAACTTAGGTTTTACTATGAAAATACTGATATGCTGGGACTTGGAAGGCCGTTGCAGGTGCTCTTATAATGACCGAGCAGATTTGCAAGCCATTTTCCGCCAATTTGTCTGAGTCCAAAATTCATGTTGTCTGTTGAAATCTTCATGTTGGCGTGGGTCACATTTTGAGAAAGAACCTGAACATAACTTCTGTGATGAAATGGTGATTTTACGTAGGATGGGAAGTGATAGATGCCCCCCCCGGGTTGTAAAATTTGGTTTCGTAAGGGTTTTCTTTGCTTTGATCTTGGTTTTTATTTAATGTGCTGCTTTTCTTTTTGTTGCTGCTTTTGTAATTTACAGTAGAATAAACCACTACAACGGTAGAGCTACGATAGATGTGTCGAGTGATAATGCTTTTCAGTCTGTGTAATGTGTATATCTTGATCAAAGTTTAAAACTTAGGAAGCAAAGAATAACCCTTCATACCATGTGTTAAACATATTTTAGTTTCTAATATTTTCTTAGCTTAAAAACTGTCAAAACAATTGTTCTATTAATGCTTGCAGTGACCTTGATAGCTTCAATTTTTACAGGTGATAAAGATGGCAATCATCTGTACATTAATTGCGTGCTCCTTAGCCCTTGCCCGATGTCGTCACGGCTGAAGAGATGATAGCAGCTCCTGCATATATACAGTTCTAAAAAGAATCAAACATGAAATAGATATGCAGTAAGGCTTGCAGGCTTAGTTACTCTAGCTACATAATTTTATGACTTAATTGTAAGATGGCATGAGTTATGATATTTTTGTATAAAATAATAGGCACTCGTATGACTCATGCATAATTTGTTTGTCACCCAATTACATTTCGTTGGTAATTTTTAACGGACGTTAGTGGTTTTTAAATTAAATATGAAATACTAAAATGATCAAGGAATTAGAAATCAAAGAGAAACTACAAACTAAATCAATCACAGAATTAAAAATCAAAGAGAAAAACTTGTTTTTTTACGAAGGTAAACAACTTCCCTCTTTTGTAAGAGCATCTCCAACACTAACCACCTGTTAAGTATAATATCTATATCTAGACTATACAATCATAACTGGAATAAGGTATAATTTGGTTTAACGGTTATTTGCTAATTTTAGTTATTAAAATAATAAATAAATAGTGTTATATATCCATTAAACTATTAAATTGTTAAACTACTAGATATAGTCTACTTATCCTAGTAGTACTACAATCATAATTTATCATATTATATAAAAAAAATGTGTTATATATCCGCTAAACTACTAAATTGTTAAACTACTAGATAGTTTACTTATACTACTAAAATGCGACCACAATTTATCCTATAATTTTAATTATAAATTTATAATTATTATATATATATATATCAATACTTTATAATTATAATATGACGTAATAAAAAAATATTAACGGGAAGTCCCGTGCTTCGCAGGTGATTCAAGCTAGTTTTACATAATGTGTAAAATATGTAGCAGTCCAAGGCTAAGTCATGTGTTAGGTATAATTTTAGATAACGAAAAATATGCACGCTACATCTGTTAAATCATTTGTCATCATCTATAATTATCCATATGTTATCATACTTTTAGTTAATCATAAATATTATTTATTTTTATTTTTATGATGTTGCGTTTAAAATATTGATATAAATATAAAAATATTATAATATTTTTATTAAATTTCTTTTTATTAAATATTATTATTTCATTTTCTTTAATATATATATATATATTTAAAATTAATAAAAAATGAGATTAACAATATAGCTAATGATTATAACTAATACCAGTGGAGTATAATTGTTTACAGGTTCAACAAAATTTTACCTAACCATATTTTAGCTAAATATTTTTAACTATTACGATTCGAGATGCTCTAAAACAACAAAATCACAACTTAATCTATATTTTTGAGATAGAGCCTAAAAGAAAAATAGTAAATCATATTTCAAACATAAGCATTAAGAAGTATATTAAGCTTAACACATTAATCTTCATTTTCTTCGTCTTTATCTCCTCCATTAGCTTTCTTTGAAGCAACCTTCTGGTTCATTTGCTCAACTCTACCAGGTCGGCCATCATCAAAGTGACTCCTAAGTGACAAGTCAATATGCTTCTTGTTAGGTAATGAATTACACACAGAGGGGGTGAATGTGTTTTAGTGTTTTTATGCTTTTCTTGAAGTATTTATGATTGTGAACAAAGTAAATCAAATCTTATAGTAAGATGTGTTAAGATTGAAATTAAATATGTAACAATGAACAACACGGATCTTTTAAAACTCACTTACGTTTATATTAAAATTAAGAATGTTTTGCTATAAAATTTTTAGGCTCTTTATTGATAAAGAGCTTAGCTTCAATCTTGAGAGAATACAAGAATTTTCTAATCTAGTTTTTTTACAACTAACAAAGGACTAGTGTTAACTTTATATCATAGTTAACTACTAGTTTACACAGTGTATAATAAGAGATACTATTCACTTTATTAAACTGTCACTAGTCATTCCATTTTAGAAAAAGTGTATCTCCCATTTCTGGCTTAGCATATCTTTGCATACTATGTTAACTTTGATCTTCCTTTGTCAGTTAATCTTCACCCTTGATCTTGCACACTCTTCAAGATACTTTTTGTAGACTTTTCAATCCAACTGGTTGGATTGTTTGTTGATTGTTAATCTTGGATATTGAACTGGTCTGCAATTTGTACTTTGAGATTTTACCTCGAGATCTCCGGCTAGACATATAGAGAACTTGACATCTCGATAAGTATATTGGCTTATCCAGATCTCTCACTGCTCTATAGTTGATTTGACTTGTAGAGGTCTCTGAGTTCTCTTAAGAGAATTTTGCTTGTCGAGATCTCTCATCTTCATATCTGCACTTTGGCTTATCGATATCTCTGAGTTCTCTAGTGACTTGTTGACTTGTCGATAACTCATAGTTCTCTAGTCAAATTTGACTTATCGATAACTCAGAGTTCTCTAGTGAATTTTGACTTGTCGATATCTCCGAGTTCTCTAGTAAAATTTGACTTATCGATAACTCAGAATTCTCTAATGAATTTTGACTTGTCGATAACTCTGAGTTCTCTAGTGAAGAAATGACTTGTCGATATCTCCAATCTCCATATCTTTAATTTAGCTTATCTATATCTCTGAGTTCTCTAATAGCTTTCTTGAGTTCTCTATAAGTCATTCTGGAGTTCTCGAATGACTACTCTATAACACTAAATCTGTGACTTGTAGAGATCTTAACTTAGAACATTTTTTTCAAAACAGATTTATTCAACCCCAAGCTTCTTCATAACTCTTATGAGGCATGATCTTATGAGGCATAATCTTATTGATCTTCTTCCAGATAGAATTCTTAGGCTTGATATTGTTTACATAAAAAGACTCCAGTCTGCTCTTGATCATTTTTACAGACTTTAAATGTTACAATACAAAATACAAACTAAGATTACAATACAACTTACTTAGGGTTGTCAATTTAACCTAGTCTTGTTAAATTACAGGCATGTCTTGCACAACAATCTCCCCCAATTTGTGAGAAAATTGCTTAACACAAATTCATGCCTGTTAATAAGACTAACCCCAAGTTATAATGCAAAATGAGATTAATACATAAAAATTGACATGATTATAACTTTTATACATTAGAAGATTTACAGAGTCTAAATGGTTATAAGCATCAGGTAAAAATTATTTTTGGTTCCGCTTCTTCCCTAATGAGATCCTTTAAGTAAACAAGAATTTTCAAGTTCTTCTATAATAGGTGTACCACTTAGAGCTTCTACAAGTTTAATTCTGTCTGCCTTTAGATAACCTCTGTCTAGTAAATCAATCCTAAATCTTGAGAATTTGCCAACTTTGATGTTTAGAAACTTTCCATCTTTAGAGATTCTGTTCATTCCTTTTGCCTTGAGTTCTTCTGATCTTTTCATGTACATTTCAATCTCCTCATCATACCTCATTTTTCTCTCTTCATATTTAGCCTCATTTTTTTTCTTATTTCCTCCCTTATAATCAACCACTCATCCAAAACTGATCTTCATGCTCTTGTAGCAGTATCCTTATCTTTCAGCAAACTTATCACTCTCTTGAATTCTGTGGGAGAGAGAGAATTCATCAAGCTGCAACCTAGAAATGTGAAGGACCCATTTTCATAGTAAATTCTAACTTCCCTTAGAGATACAACCCAGACTCTAACTATTTTCTCACCTAATTATTGAAAATAATCTTTATCTGAGATGTGCCAATTTAAAGGTAGGAAGTCATTTTGCTTGAAACAATTCCAGATGGCCCTTTCAGTGATTTCTACTTTTTGTGTGGGCTTGGCTTTCTTAGGTTTCCTCCCAACAGACTTGTAATTGATTTTGAGTGATGGTTTTACAGATGGTAAGGTTGAGATTTTCTTGAGAGATGTTTGGCTTGTGGTGATTGGTATTTTTAGGAAGGTATTTGTAGTTTGTTTGTATATAAATTTGGACTTAGAGGTTTGAGATGGTTTGATGTTTGAGATTGTTGGCTTTGAAGGTTGAGCTTGAGTTGGTTGAATTTTTCGGGTTGGTTGATGTGGTTTTGATCCTGAGCCATCATGCTTTTCTTGCTCCTTCTTTCTTCTCCCTTTTTCTTGTCACCTTCCTTCTTCTCATCATCCTTCTTCTTTTCACCCTTGCTTCCAGCTGCCTTAGTGGATTGACTTGGATTTAAGCCAGAAGGTTTTTGATCATATTTCTTCTGCTCATCATCATCCAAATTATCCTTGTTGATTTGAGTTTTGGACAAGTTAGCTTCAGCATTTTTTAGATATCTCCCCAACAGTTTAGTCATCTCTTCATCTTCAATAGTCTTATTCTTTTTTACTTTTAACTCAATTTTCAGAGTCATGATAAACTTCTTGTTGGCCATGACACATTGTTTAGGAATTTGGAAGTGTTTGAAGTGTTTGGTGGTTGGACAGATGTATGCCACTCCCTTGTTTGGCTGTAGGTATGCTTTAGGAAAAGCAGCCACTTGAGCATTTTTCATTTCAACTAGCAATAAAGTGTGTTCATGGATCACCACTCTGACTTTGTTTATCAGAATATCCAACTCAGATGCCCTCCTTGACATAAGGTAATTGAGGGACACCTGCATATACCTGTCTACCCTAGAGTCATTTATATTGACCACTATCCTCTTCTCCTGAAAATTGTCTTTAGTCACCAAGATCACCCTTAAGGAATTTATCATCATATCCAAGGCCTTTTTGTAAGTGAAGAAGTTATTGTTGAGAGAAGCCCTTAGATCCTTGAACAATTCATCAAATTCCCTGCTCATACTTGGTCCTTCAGCAGCCCTAATGAGCCTCTGCATACCAATATGTACTTCTTGAACTAAGCTTTTTTTAGCACCTTGGACATTTTGAGTAGATGATCTTGATCTTGATAGCCTAGCCTCTATCTCCCCCTTAGTCTTATTGACAGGCATGAGAAGGGGAGTAGGAATTTCAGGCCTCATAGCTTCAGGAAGTGCAGGCAATGGTATATTAAGTTTACCCATGATGGCTCCCAAAGTAACTGAATTTTGCATTTGTAGGTGCTTGTGAGAGTCCACCAAGGCTTGAATGTATGCCTGTTGACTCTTCACCAGTGTAGTGAGAGCATGCACTTGAGCTGTGAGTTGGTCATTTGAAGCTTACAAAGTAGAGACTTGACCTTGAAGAGACTGAATTTGAAGATTTGTAGAAGTTGAGCCTGACTGATGAGAGCTTGTGGAGCCAAAAGTTGCTTCCACAGCCTGTTTGATGTCATCCATAAGCAAGGCAGAAGGCTCATATTTGCTCTGGTGAAGCTGTTCCAGTTTGACCTTTGAGTCATTTGTATTGGTGATTTTCTTTTGGACCACTTTATAAAGAGCAATGAAGGATTGTTTTAAATTTTTGACCTCTTTTTCAATGATAGTCAGATCCATCCTTGACATTTGATCAGCAAAATGCTTGAACTTGGAGGTGATCTGTGCTTGAGACGGAATAATCTCATCCATTTTCTCCTTTACCGGCTTTCTTATCTTGTCTTCATGACCAGTCACCTTGAGTTCTAGAGCTTTACCAAATAGGTGAAAAGCCTTGAGTTGAGTTTTGTAGACCTGAGTGACTGCATCATAGACATCATGTGAAGTCAAGACCTTGCCTTTGCTTCCAAGAATAGTGACATATTCATCCCTAAACCTGGACAAGACTTGATCCGCATCCAATACAAAGTCCTGAGACAGCCATGCATCTACATTCCCATCTTGTTCTGCATCATTCACTATCTTCTCCTTTTATTTTTCAACATTTTCATTGTATGTCAGCATAATGGCATGATAGTCTTGATTGCTCATGTCTGAAGTGAGGAGATGCTGTGAGATGTTTGTTAACACAGAAATCTGCTCAACAAGTAGATCATCCACAGATGTAGGTTGAGAGTCAGATGTTTGCATCCATTGAGAGAGAAGGTGTTGTTGTTGAGGTTGTGTGGTTGAGGGTTGATCAGAACCACCCGTGACAGAAGTCACGGTTTTAATCACAGATTGCTCTGTGGTTATGACAAGTTGTTGTTCCTCACATGTAGTGGGAACCTCCAATTGAATTGGAGGGGATTTGACTGGGTTACTATCATGTGCACCAGTCCCAAACCCTTGTGCTTCTTGCAAAGCACTGTCACATGAATGTGATAAACTCACCTCTCCCATAGCAGGGTCATTGGCAATTATACTCCTAGCATCAACTACTAAAGCAATTTCTGCTAGGGTTTTGAGGGGAATTGTTCCTACATGAGGAATCTCCAATTGAATTGGAGAGGATTTAGATAGCTCCACCTCAAGAGTACTACCCTCAAACCAAACAGTCTGTGAAGACTGATTTGCACATGAAGGTGCATTTGTAACATCCATGGGGTCTTCAATAAAATATGATGAATCCCCCATAGTTTTGATGATATCATCAGAGTCTGCACCAGCTAGTAGCCTCTCACCATCTGATTGTAGTGTCTGGGTGGTGAGCAAGGTTTCTTGAACCAAGTCACTTGATTTAGCGTACACTTAAGAAATAGATTCAAGTGTTGTATTGGAGGAAGAAATTTGAGAGATTGGAAGTTGTTATTCAGAAGTGAGTGTTGGAAGCTCCCCTTGAAAAGATGAGGGAGCTTCAATAGATGTGTTCTCACTATGTGTGCCATCCTTATTTCTCCTACCATACACTCGAATTTTTTCAGGTGTAGACTATGCAGACTCTATACAAGGTGCATTGGGGATAATGCTCTTTTCAATAGACACATCCAGTGGAGAGTATGTATCTAGAGTTTGTTTAGTCCCCATTGTTACAACTGCATCCTTTTGGGAGGATACAGAGGTGGCTTGAGTGGTCAGCTTATATTTCTTACTCTTTTTAGTTCTTTTGACCAATGGTGACTCAGCTTCTGTTTGTTCCTCACCACTCTCATTCATAATTGTTAAGGTTATCTCATTTCTCTTCTTTTTACTCACCTCATCCTTTTGAGAAGATGAGGTGGTTGGTTTCATAGCTGCTAGTTGGTTTGAAGAAGTGGTTTAGCTTGGGAAGGTCCATGTGGGTGTTCCCGTGTTTGTACTTCCACAGGTTCAGGAACCATAGTTGTGCTAGACTGTGCATTTGATCTCATGTCAGGAATTGAGTGAGGGTAAGTCCTAAACCTCTCCAGCATGAATGGAGTGATTTTTAGACTCACATTTACCTTGTTCTTTGTAGTAAATGAACCAAATATTATTTTGGATACTTGCTTATAATTGCCTATTTTAGTGCTATCTATACCATTCAACAAATGTATGTTTGTTACTTTATGATTTAAAGTAGACATAATGAATCTAGGAAAGAAGATTTCCTTACCTCTAGCATACAGGGGCATGGTCAGCCTAGTTGCAAGTTCTTCCAGGATCAATAGACCAACATTCAAGTGTCTGTTGTGGGCTATTGAGTACACCAGCTTCTGCACCACACTTGAAATATTGGCATACCCTGTCTTCCTGCATGTGAAAGCCCTCACTATAGAATCAAACACAAAGGACCATTATTTCCTTAAGTTTGTCTTGTTCAAGCTTGACAACTTGATTCTTCCACTATAGTTGATAAAGTCCATAAACTCAGTCAGTTCATCTTGGGTTGGCACATCCACTAAGTTTGCTGATGGAAGACCCAAAGCTATATTCACATCTTGCTCATTGAACTCTATCTGTTGGCCTCCAACTAAGTAAGTTATCACCGGAGATACAGTGTTGTCATTCATAACAGTCCTTACCACGGCTGTTGTCCAAAACTCATGCAGAACATCCAAGTACAAGACTAGGTTAGCAGTTAAAGCTCTTGCAAGGTAGGATTCAGATAAGAATTTTACAAACCCCTTAAAAACTATCAGGGGCTTGGTTAGCATCAGTAAAAGCTAGGTAGTTTGTTCCTTTCTCTGGGATAGTAGCTCTAACAATATTGGGTGCCATTGTTATTTAGTGAGAGTGAATAGGTAAGAAAAATTAGTGAGAAAGGAGTGAAAACGAGAGAGGTATTTGTTTTGGATTGAAAAGCGAGGTCACTTGAGATCTCGAATGTGTAAGTATGTATATGTATCGAGATGTCTCTGTATTTATAGTAAAAGCAAATGACTTATCGAGAAGTTAAAAATAGACGTTTGGGTTATACTTATTGATAAATCAATTTGAAATAGAATTACATATCGAGAACTCAATTTAAATTACTCTTTTAGAGAACTAAAAATTAACTTATCGAGATGTCAAATAAATACTCAGTTTGTCCAAAAATGGACTGAATTTGATTTCAACTTTAATTTGAATAAATTCAAAATAAAATTAGAGTAATGTTTCCAAAAGTATTTTACCAAAATAATTTATTGAATTAAATTATTTTAGTTTTGAGTTATCTATAAGTCTAAAATACTTGTAGAGAACTATGTAAGTGTACACTTATAGAGAACTCTAAAATAACTTATCGATAAGTCATAATAATGTTTATCGAGAAGTCACTCAAAAAGTTAGTAAATTGACTTATCGAGAACTCACTCGAGAAGTCTTAAAATGACTTGTCGATAAGTCAGTTAGATTTATCGAGAACTCAGTTTTCTATAAACTTTTGATCACTTTAATTCTTCCTTGTGTTAATTTTACATATTAAAGATGTAAATTAACAACTGAACAGTTTACTTAGAATTTAAAAAATTCCAAGCAAAATTTTTTTTTGTAGAATAAATATGCAAAAATTTCTGAAATATTTATAATTCATATTTCAGTTAATTTTCAATTAGATCAAATTAATTTGATTTACTAGAAATTAATCTGCTGCAAAACATTAGTTGAGTTCTTGCCTTAGGATGAAGAATTAAGCATTCCAAATTCACTTACAAGTCTAGTGAAAGTTGCTTCATCCAAAGGTTTAGTAAAAATGTCAGCTAATTGTTTTTCTGTTGGAACAAAAATGAGCTCAATGGTACCATTTGTAGCATGTTCTCTAATAAAATAGTACCTTACATCAGTGTGCTTTGTTCTAGAATGATTAACTGGATTAGCCACAATAGATATAACACTAGTATTGTCACACATAATTGGAATTTTGTGTAACACTAGGCCATAGTCCATTAGCTGATTTCTAATCCAAAGCACTTGAGCGCAACAACTTTTTGCAACTATGTATTCAGCCTCTGGTGTAGAAGTTGATACAGATTGTTGTTTCTTGCTATACCAGGATACAAGTATCTGTCCAAGAAACTGACAGCTTCCACTATTGCTCTTTCTGTCAACCCTGTATCCAACAAAATCTGCATCTGTGTAGCCAACGGCTTCAAAACCAGTTCCCTTAGGATACCACAATCCCAAGTTTGGAGTCCCCTTCAAGTATCTGAAAATCCTCTTTACAGCCATCAAATGTGATTCTTTTGAATTGGCTTGAAACTTTGCACACAGATATATAACAAACATGATGTCTGGTCTACTTGCAGTTAAGTAAAGCAATGATCCAAGAATCCCTCTATAGCTTGAAATATCTAAACTTTTGCCCTTTTATCTTTATCCAACTTTGTTGCTGTAGACATAGGAGTAGATGCAGGTGAACAATCAACCATACCAAACTTCTTTAATTAATCCTTGACATACTTAGTTTGCCTGATGAAGATTCCATCACTTCTTTGACTGACTTGTAGTCCAAGAAAGTAACTTAATTCCCTCATCATACTCATTACATAGTCACTATGCATAAGCCTGGAGAATCTTTGGCAAAGCTTTTCATTTGTAGAGCCAAATATGATATCATACACATAAATTTGAACTAGGATCATATCATCACCATGTTTTTTGTAAAAGAGAGTTTTGTCTATAGTCCCTCTAATAAAACCATGCTTAAGTAGGAATTCTGACAATGTATCATACCAAGCTCTAGGTGCCTGTTTTAGTCCATATAGGGCCTTGAGTAGCTTGTACACAAAATCTGGAAATTCTGGATCTTTAAAGTCAGGTGGTTGTTGCACATAAACCTCTTCTTCTAGCTCACCATTTAGGAAGGAACTTTTGATATCCATTTGATATACTTTAAAATTTGAATGTACAGCAAATGCTAGAAAAATCCTTATTGCTTCAAGTCTTGCAACTGGAGCAAAGGTTTCATCATAATCAATCCCTTCTTCCTGTGAGTATCCTTTAGCAACCAACCTTGCCTTGTTTCTGGTAACTATACCATTTTCATCCATCTTGTTCCTGAACACCCATTTTGTTCCAATTATACTTATATTCTTTGGTGCAGGAACTAACTCCCAAACTTTATTCCTTTCAAACTGATTCAACTCTTCCTACATGGCAGATATCCAATCAGGATCCATTAGAGCTTCTTCAGTTTTCTTAGGCTCTACTTGAGACAGAAAGCATGCATGTAGGCACTCATTAGCTATTGCACTTCTAGTTCTCACACCAGCAGTAGGATCACCAATAATTGCTTCTCTAGTGTGACTTCTATCCCACTTCCTTGTGTGAGTTCGTTGACTTGTGCCTTCATTATTTTCTTCATCATTGGCATGACTTGTAGATCCTTCTTCTCTTTCTCCCCCTGAGTTTGTGCTATCAAATTTAGGTGTTTGAGATGAGCTTTCATTCCCATGATTTTCCTATTCAGTAGTCTCTTCATTCATCATTTGTTATGCAGTAGCTTCATCTTCTTCATCAGAATCACTGTTAATGTTGAGGTTTTCAAATGCAAGGGCTTCAGCTTCATGATCATCAAGGCATTCCAAGCACAGACATTTGTCATCATCAAAAGTCACATCTATGCTTTCTATAATCTTCTTTTGATCAGTCATATAGACCTTGTAGGAAGTTCTCTCCAATGAATATCCCAGAAAAAATGCTTTAAAAACCTTTGAGTCAAATTTTCCCACATATTCAGAGTTGTCTTTTAATATGAAACACTTGATTTCAAATAGATGAAGATGCTTTACAGTAGGCTTTCCCTTAGACATGATTGAGTAAGGTGATTTGCCAAGGGCCTAGTTAATAAGATATCTATTTTGAGTATAGCATGCAATGTTAACAACTTCCTCCCAGAAACTTATTGGCAACTTGGCATCTTGCAGCATTGTTCTAGCAGCTTCAACTAATGTTCCGTTCTTTCTTTCAACTACTTGTTAGTCCCTTAACAATATGACAAGAATTTCAAAAGGGGGGTTTAATGGAATTCTTGAAACTTTTTCTTGAAATAAATGTTCTAACTCAAATATAAATTTAAGTGTATTGATTAGCAAAATGCGGGATAAAAACTTAAGTGAATCAAAACACAAGTAATTAAAAACAAGAGTCTTTAAAAACTTTCTGGTGGATTTGAATGATTCCACCAGAGATATATATTATATATCGAGAGAACCCTGTGTGCAGAAATGCTCACAGCTGCTTATAACAATTGAACTTCTAAGACTACAGAGAAATGCTAAGAATCCTGCTACAAATGTTTCTCTGCTTTCTTGCTTAGATCGATAGTGTCTTAGTTGCTACTTCTTGGTTTATATATATCACCAAGATTACAAAGTAATAAGACAAGATAATAAAACAAAAACTATCTAGTCTATTACAATGCTACTTCATTACTCTATTCCATCATCTTTGAATATCTTCATAATAGCATGGAAATGACAATGCTTCTTTATTCTCGAAAACCCAGTTGAATAGGCTACCACATTCCATTTGCATCCACTCGACGCATGTGACTGTATTGTCACTGTCAACTGATATTTGAATTCTTTATTCGTCGGGTTCATGATCATCCGTCGAGTTATTGATCATCCGTCGGGTTGTCTATTTGATCATCTGTCGACTTCATTGTAGATTATCCGTCGGGTAGCAAACTGGCACTTGACTTTATTTCATTTATGCAGAATTACAAGACATCATTTATGTACAATTAATCAACCTATTCTGCATATCTAGTTAAAGTCAACATGACTTGAATACTACTTACAGAATCTATACAATGGTGAATGCAGAAATGTGCTACAGACTTATTGTTACATAAGCTACTCACTCGATGGATAATAAGTCATCATTCGTCGGGACTATAATGAGTCATCCGTCGGGACTATAAATCTTATCCGTCGAGTGCTACATTATTTCACTAAGTAAAATCTACTAAGGTGTTTTGTTCATGAAATTATCAAGGACACAACATATACACAACAATATCCCCCAATTTATGTCTACTGGAATTGTAGCCATAAATTAAGAGATACTTGATGATAATAAAATACCCTAAGAATATAACTTTAAGAGAAAGTAGATATTATTGAAAAGTGCTTCAATTAACAGAAATGTACAAAGTTTTACTCACGGCCATTTTTCAAGATGCTCCTCTAGCCTGAACAGATTTGTCTAGTTTCTTGAAGGTCTGGATCTCTTTCCAAGCTTTCTGTTATTTTCCTCAATCTGATTTTGGAGCTGCCTATGGAATTCTAGTTCATCAGATTCTGAGAGATTTAGCTTTCCTTGCATTTCCAAAAGAGTCTTATTGCTAGAGATGCTCAATTGGTCTTCTAATCTGAAAAATCTTCTCACACCTTTGTCATCTGAGAACTCCATCAGCCAGTAGGGCCTTAGATGCACTATTCTCCCTGTGTAAGGGATGATTAGAGTCTTTGGGAGTGCATCTTTAGCTCTAACACTCCTAAGTTCTTCAATTTTCTTCAATACCAATCTTCTTGCAGTAATGTTGAACCCAAAATTCTTCTTGAAGGATGAATAAACTTTAATCAGTACAACTTGGCTTTCTTGAAGGATCCTGTGAAGATGCCATTGAATCTCCTTTCCTCCTTTGTACTTGAACACTAACCTTTCAGGTAGGTTTCTGTATGCATTAATGCCTCTCACTTCATCTAGTTCATCCAGATAGGGGTTTAGATCAGAAAATTCTTTGATGTCACACAAGTACAGATAGTCTCCCTTACTGACTTTAGATTGAGCTTTGACTTGAGACTTGGATTTAAGAGGTGACAGCTTCACTTTCTTGACTGCTCTTGACTTTGTCCTTTTTGGCTTGCTAAGGATTGGTAGATTGAAGTCAGGAATTGGTATGTTCTCCCATTCTATTGGCTCATCCTTGGGCACAATAGTTTCACCATGAATATTCCTGTAGGGATCCACCACCCTGATATCTTCAAATACCATAGAGGGCTTTGATGCTTGAGTTGTAGATGGTGTGGATTCCATAGGAAATTGCTCTTCCAATTCCTTGTCAACAATATCCAGTTTCTTTTTAGTTTTTTTAGCCAATTCCTTCTTTCTTGGATATTTCTTCTGTAATATCCCATATTTTCAAATATTATTATTATAATTATTTGGAATTATTTATGTAATTTTAGGTGATTTTTAGTGAATTATCTGATAAGTGGAATTGATGGTTGGGTGTTTATATGTAATATTATTTGAGTATTTTAATTTCTATGTGCTCAGAATAAAATATAGATAATTGTGATATTTTCTGTTAATTTTTGGACTGTTAGATGATTTTATATTGAGTTATGAATTATTAATTATTTTCTGAGTAATTACCAAAATTATTTTATAAAGCCGGGGATCGTCCAACTTCAACCGTTTTTACGTTTTTACAACTCGAAACTCTTCCGAAAACTCCTTCCTAGCCTAATCTGGTAATTCCGGACATTTTCCGTGTTTTGACTTTTTCAATCCGGATTACGGTTTGACCCGTGCGCGGCCCGGCGCAAGATTTTCGATACAATAGTTATTTCGGTAATCAACAAAATCCGTATTCTCGAGAGACGGGATATTTTTACATTATTTTCGTATATGGTGTTTTATAAAAAGCTGGGTTTTGATGATTATCCAAATATGGTATTAAATTATATCATTTTTATAGTTACTTAGCAGCTAAGTAATCTATTTTCGGATATTTATTTGCATAAATACTTGGATTGTCTCTAAAATTGTTTTTATGGTTTTATAATTACAATAATTATATTTGGGATTTTATAAAATTTAGAAATCAATATTTCATCAATTATTTAGCCCTGTATGATTTTCTGATTTCATTTATTTGTAAAATCCGTATTTAATTCCAAAATTCTTCAAAAAATTATGAAACTCGTATTTATTCAAGGTTGGAATATTCTGAGAATTTTAAAATTATTTTGGGAATTTTTCGGATTAATTTTACCCGCGCGTTGAATCGTTTAATTGATAAAAGCGGGTATAAATTGCGTTTCAAAAATTATTTTAAAATTTCAAAATTTATGTTTTTATAAACTTCGGGATATTTTTAACATTTTAAGACTATTTTCGTGATTTTCTGAATTTGTTTCAAGTGCAGCTCGGTTCGTTAAATTGTGTAATGTGGGTATAACGCGCAAGTCAAAAATGCTTTAAAAATTATGAAAATTTTATTTTATTAGTTTTTAATTATTCTGAGAATTTTAGAATTTGTTTGGTAATTTTTCTGGTTTTATTTACCGGCATGTTTATTCGATAAGTTGAGAAATGCGGGGCAAAATAAAATTTTCAGGTATAAATAAGGATATGCTAATGTGCCCTGTTAAAAAAAAAAAAAAAAAAAAAAAAAAAAAAAAAAAAACGTGTCAAAACCCCCAAACCCCACCTGGCTCCCCACGCACCCCCCACCCCCCGTACCCGTGCGTCGCCCCCTCCCTTTTTATTTCTTCACCCCTTCCCCGTTTACACACAGTACTCCTTCTCTTCTGTCTCTCTGTCTCTCTCCCTGTTTATATACTTTTAATTTTCAAAAATACATATCTTCTCAACCGTTCATCCAAATTTCAATTGTTATATATATAAACGATCAGCGCTTCGATACCTACGCATAGGTATATATATTGCGAGGTTTTGAGAAGAAAATTTGCGGGGCATATTTCCGTTATATTTCCGTTTTAATTTATTTTCGGGGCATAGAATAGGAGTTTGAAGGCATTGATTACTCCACATGGCATCTCAGCGTGTATATGTCTATGACCATTAATTTCGGATTTTTCTGGAGATATTTTCCGGACATCAGATATTCTCCTCGGGGTGATCAGAATTTATTTTGGGTAACGATTCCGAAATTCCGCCTTCGTACTTGTGTATATTATAGCATGTTAGTGTTTATATATTTATTTCATAATTTTTAGAAATTGTTGGAGAAGTCACTTTTGGTCCGAGTTTTGGTTCAGGTGGCCGTGTTATTCATTTCTGGAGTGTTTATACGCGTAAATATAAATTATTGTGTTGATTGTTGTTGGTTGTGAAGATATGATATCGACTGGCAGTCCGAGAAATAGAGGAGGTGTTGTCCGATTTCCAAGAAAATATTATTTTAAATTATTTTCCAGGCTCGATAATTCTTATAAAATTATTTTCGGGTGTTCGAGCCCTATTATTTAGTTATAAAATGATTCAGAGACCCGTTTTAATTCCGAAAAATGTTCAAAAATTCATAATAAATAAACCGTTTGTCCGTTTAATACGAAAAGAACGCGTACAGACTCAGAAAAATATTTTGCTTTCATTAAAAATACTTTCGAGACCCAAATCCTTTTGTTTTGAAAGGTCGTTTGTTTTACGAATCATTCCAAGTCGATTATTGATCGATAAATCATATTTTTGACCCGATTTCAGTTTTAAACGTATCGAGTCAAACCTTTTGACGAATCGAGGGATGTGTGTTATAAATTATGTGATACATGAGTTATGTGCATAAGTTCTATGTGAATTATGTGCGTACGTGGGTCAAGAGTCTTGTGTTTGACTGTTTCCTTTATGTGTGGGCTATCGTATGGGTAGACATTAGGGTTTTGACGTGCAGTTCGTCGAGTTATTATCGTTTAGACGATTAAAGTTATATATTTTTTAATTATAGATGCGGATCTCTCGAGTTGATCAGGACAAGGTGTTGGATAAAGAATGAAATGGAATGGTATTGGATATTTGGCTTCTAGCAATCGCAGGAGCAGCATATCGGTGAAGTGTTGAAAAGAAAGACGGTGATGTTTTGAGACAGAATGTCAGAATAAATGTGTCGTTGCGAGTGTGACTAACTAGTAAAACCCGAAGGCAAGTACCCCTGACTTTACTTATCGTTCAAGTGATGTTTATTTAAAATCATATTATGCAAGTATCCCTATCATCACTTATTATTCAAGTGATATTTATTTTGAATCTTATCATGCAAGTATTGCTTTCCCTATTCTCAGTTCGTATTAGATAAATGTTTTACATATCGCTGAATTAAATAATTCTGTTTATGCAAATGCTCGTCTGCTGTTCTATGTTAAGAATAGTCAAGTGATTTTACTTATCCAATTATCGTATTTATAAATGTTTTGGATTTTGAGAAAAGTGATTTGGTTGCGAATATTCCTACCCAAGAATTGGGGGAATAAAATTATTTCGGGTGTCAATTATTATGACCCCATTTCAATAAAAGGTTTTAAGATTGGATCATAATTGCGTAAGTGACCGGGACGGACGGTCCAGCGGATGGCTATTTCTAAGTGCCATATCCTGAATTGGGATGTTTTGAATTCAAAATGGTTTGACATCAAAACACTCTACGGGCTGGATAGTGATATTTTGGGGATTGAGTTTTACTTAATCCTGAGGACCGGGATGACTGGTGCCTCGAGATGGGCCGTAGTGCCTGGGAACCTGACTAAATCTATATATTGAGATATAGATCTGCATTATATTCTGACTGATCAGCAGAATATAGATGCGAACTAGTGTCCAGTCTATTTTATTGTTGATTGCCATTAACGGCATTCTCTCTCGAAAATTTTATGATTATGGATTAATGCTATTCTTTATTAGCATTAAGTTTCAGGAAATTACAGTGTTTATAAATGAATTCGAAGTTCAGATTGTTGCTGCAGCATTAGTTTCTCAGTGATAATTAGAATCTTGAATGAATTGGGATCTTCTTAATTATTCAACCCGTCCTTATCTGGCTGGTTTAGCAGGCTAAGTCTATGGAAACTTAGTCGATAATGATGGATACTGAATAGTTAGGAATTTCTTGAACGTTGTTTTATGGATAGTTGATGCATTCGTTGCTTAGATATGAAAGTGTTACCAGAAGCTATTTTGAAAACACGCAATACTGAAGCTCTTACAAAAATGTCATTATTTCCTATGTGATTTATAGCAATGCAAATCAAATTGATTTTTAAGTTGTTGAAGTATATCCTCTAAATGATTTCGTATTTCGCTCTTCAAAATATTTCAGGAATTGCTTTTACTTTAATGATACTTGCTGAACATTTCTTTCGCTCATACTTGCCTATTTTCAAATTTAACCTCCAGTGAGGATTAGTTTCGCTGTTTAGCTGCGTAATTCGAGGAAGTAAAGAAGAAGCTCTCGGAAGGTGGTTGGTCCAGGGTTTGTGGACTAATGTAAGTTTTATTGTATAAAGTTGTTTATATTATATTATATAATAATTGTGTATTTTATAGTTGGGCCTAGTATACTTCTTTTCGAAGTTATACTAGCGGGTTAGGTTTTGAGATTGAGAATTGTTGTAAAGAAATGTAAAAGAAAGTGAAAACTTTATTAATGGAATTTGGAATTCTTGTTTCTAGAACTGTAACCTTAAAAGATCTTGGATTAGTTGAGGTCATTTATGCTAAATATCTTCCGCTGGCATTTATTTATTGATTAAACAGGTTAATTTGGATTGAGATTTTATAGTGACGACCAAATCCTCTGACCCCGGATTTGGGGGCGTTACAGGTTGGTATCAGAGCTGAGGTTATAGTAAACTAGAAACGAGAGTGTGTAGGAGTGTGTATAGCTATGTGAGGACGCTTGAGCTCATATCGAGTTCCTGTTGGACTATTGGATATAGTACCAACGAATAAGTTAAGATAGGCGCATTCGTTTGAGATGGTTGTGTTGAGCTGGACAAAACTCCTGGCAGTTGCAAACTTCTATTGTGGAATCTTTCGAGGCTACTATGTTTTGACGACGATGAAGATTATCGATATGCTTGGAACATGAAGAAGCGTCTAGAATCAGATGGCGAGTCAACTGGAGAGTTCAAATTGAAGATAAATATTAAGACTTTGGCAATACCTTTTCTTTCTATAATTTCTTTTGGCCTCTCTCAAAAGAAGTAATTGTTAGAGGATATATTCCCTAACACTCATTTTCAATCATAACTGTGTTTTAAAAGTGCCAGAGGCTGTCATGAAGCCTATTTTTCAGGTTTTGATAGCTCTGTCAAGTTATGATAATTTAATTCCACTTTTCTTATTTGGTGGATAGTTTCTTGATGATGTGACACCATTTGCTCATTTGGTGACATAATTTTGTTCTCTGGATTTCATTTCCTTCAGAAATATCAGCTTTGAAATCTTTTCAGTTTTATTCATTTGATTTTCGATCCCTTTGATATTCTTTTATTCTGACTGAGATGAACAACCCTAACTATAGGGGACACAAGGTATACATGTCTGTGTGATAGGAGTTGGATGGGACGCCATCACTTGTGTGTATTGTGAATACATAAAGGTTAACAACCTTTAGTAGTGTCTTAATTTGGACACGCAATACCAAGTTCATTTGATCATATTGATCTCTCAGTTATTCTTTCATTTTAACAACACTTTCTCATAAATTCAGACTTTGGTACCCACAATGGTGAGACATCTGTTATGATATCAAATTCTTTTCTTTTTGAAATTCCATGCTTTTATCATCTCAAACATTCGAAGGTATGCCAATCAAGTTAAGCTGAGTTTTCCTGGTCAAGTCAAAGCAGCGTTATTTGATGGGATTATCAAGAGCAACAGTAGATTGCAATGCGATTAAAATATCAGGGGTGTATAGCGAAGTCAATCTGTTTCTTTATTTCTCTATCTTTCTTTTCTTCTCTCCATCCTTCTTTTTATTCTTCTTTCTCGCGATCAGTAAAAAGTGATTCTATTGAAGAATTGGTCAAAGGGTGTAAATGGAACAGTGGTGTACAGTGAAGCTCCTGTAAAAGTTTTATTATACAAGGAATACAAGATTTATTTGAGATTATGGAAAATTGAGTTTATTTGGAAATGGAAAATTTGTGATAAGATCCCTTAGTGCTTTCTTCTGCTGATTCCGAGGTCGGAATCCTTATAAGGAGGGTAGATTGTAATATCCCATATTTTCAAATATTATTATTATAATTATTTGGAATTATTTATGTGATTTTAGGTGAATTTTAGTGAATTATCTGATAAGTGGAATTGATGGTTGGGTGTTTATATGTAATATTATTTGAGTATTTTAATTTCTATGTGCTCAGAATAAAATATAGATAATTGTGATATTTTCTGTTAATTTTTGGACTGTTAGATGATTTTATATTGAGTTATGAATTATTAATTATTTTCTGAGTAATTACCAAAATTATTTTATAAAGCCGGGGATCGTCCAACTTCAACCGTTTTTACGTTTTTACAACTCGAAACTCTTCCGAAAACTCCTTCCTAACCTAATCTGGTAATTCCGGACATTTTCCGTGTTTTGACTTTTTCAATCCGGATTACGGTTTGACCCGTGCGTGGCCCGGCGCAAGATTTTCGATACGATAGTTATTTCGGTAATCAACAAAATCCGTATTCTCGAGAGACGGGATATTTTTACATTATTTTCGTATATGGTGTTTTATAAAAAGCTGGGTTTTGATGATTATCCAAATATGGTATTAAATTGTATCATTTTTATAGTTACTTAGCAGCTAAGTAATCTATTTTCGGATATTTATTTGCATAAATACTTGGATTGTCTCTAAAATTATTTTTATGGTTTTATAATTACAATAATTATATTTGGGATTTTATAAAATTTAGAAATCAATATTTCATCAATTATTTAGCCCTGTATGATTTTCTGATTTCACTTATTTGTAAAATCCGTATTTAATTCCAAAATTCTTCAAAAAATTATGAAACTCATATTTATTCAAGTTTGGAATATTCTGAGAATTTTAAAATTATTTTGGGAATTTTTCGGATTAATTTTACCCGCGCGTTAAATCGTTTAATTGATAAAAGCGGGTATAAATTGCGTTTCAAAAATTATTTTACAATTTTAAAATTTATGTTTTTATAAACTTCGGGATATTTTAACATTTTAAGACTATTTTCGTGATTTTCTGAATTTGTTTCAAGTGCAGCTCGGTTCGTTAAATTGTGTAATGCGGGTATAACGCGCAAGTCAAAAATGCTTTAAAAATTATGAAAATTTTATTTTATTAGTTTTTAATTATTCTGAAAATTTTAGAATTTGTTTGGTAATTTTTCTAGTTTTATTTACCGGCGCGTTTATTCGATAAGTTGAGAAATGCGGGGCAAAACAAAATTTTCCGGTATAAATAAGGATATGCTGATGTGCTCTGTTAAAAAAAAAAGAAAAGAAAAAAAAAACGTGTCAAAATCCCCCAACCCCACCTGGCTCCCCACGCACCCCCCACCCCCGTACCCGTGCGTCGCCCCCTCCCTTTTTATTTCTTCACCCCTTCCCCGGTTACACACAATACTCCTTCTCTTCTGTCTCTCTGTCTCTCTCCCTGTTTGTATACTTTTAATTTTCAAAAATACATATCTTCTCAACCATTCATCCAAATTTCAATTGTTATATATATAAACGATCAGCGCTTCGATACCTACGCATAGGTATATATATTGCGAGGTTTTGAGAAGAAAATTTGCGGGGCATATTTCCGTTATATTTCCGTTTTAATTTATTTTCGGGGCATAGAAAAGGAGTTTGAAGGCGTTGATTACTCCACATGGCATCTCAGCGTGTATATGTCTATGTCCATTGATTTCAGATTTTTCTGGAGATATTTTCCGGACATCAGATATTCTCCTCGGGGTGATCAGAATTTATTTTGGGTAACGATTCCGAAATTCCGCCTTCGTACTTGTGTATATTATAGCATGTTAGTGTTTATATATTTATTTCATAATTTTTAAAAATTATTGGAGAAGTCACTTTTGGTCCGAGTTTTGGTTCAGGTGGCCGTGTTATTCATTTCTGGAGTGTTTATACGCGTAAATATAAATTATTGTGTTGATTGTTGTTGGTTGTGTAGATATGATATCGACTGGCAGTCCGAGAAATAGAGGAGGTGCTGTCCGATTTCCAAGAAAATATTATTTTAAATTATTTTCCAGGCTCGATAATTCTTATAAAATTATTTTCGGGTGTTCGAGCCCTATTATTTAGTTATAAAATGATTCAGAGACCCGTTTTAATTCCGAAAAATGTTCAAAAATTCATAATAAATAAACCGTTCGTCCGTTTAATACGAAACGAACGCGTACAGACTCAGAAAAATATATACTTTCATTAAAAATACTTTCGAGACCCAAATCCTTTTGTTTCGAAAGGTCGTTTGTTTTACGAATCATTCCAAGTCGATTATTGATCGATAAATCATATTTTTGACCCGATTTCAGTTTTAAACGTATCGAGTCGAACCTTTTGACGAATCGAGGGATGTGTGTTATAAATTATGTGATACATGAGTTATGTGCATAAGTTCTATGTGAATTATGTGCGTACGTGGGTCAAGAGTCTTGTGTTTGACTGTTTCCTTTATGTGTGGGCTATCGTATGGGTAGACATTAGGGTTTTGACGCGTAGTTCGTCGAGTTATTATCGTTTAGACGATTAAAGTTATATTTTTTTTAATTATAGATGCGGATCTCTCGAGTTGATCAGGACAAGGTGTTGGATAAAGAATGAAATGGAATGGTATTGGATATTTGGCTTCTAGCAATCGCAGGAGCAGCATATGAGTGAAGTGTTGAAAAGAAAGACGGTGACGTTTTGAGACAGAATGTCAGAATAAATGTGTCGTTGCGAGTGTGACTAACTAGTAAAACCCGAAGGCAAGTACCCCTGACTTTACTTATCGTTCAAGTGATGTTTATTTCAAATCATATTATGCAAGTATCCCTATCATCACTTATTATTCAAGTGATATTTATTTTGAATCTTATCATGCAAGTATTGCTTTCCCTATTCTCAGTTCGTAATAGATAAATGTTTTACATATCGCTGAATTAAATAATTCTGTTTATGCAAATGCTCGTCTGCTGTTCTATGTTAAGAATAGTCAAGTGATTTTACTTATCCAATTATCGTATTTATAAATGTTTTGGATTTTGAGAAAAGTGATTTGGTTGCGAATATTCCTACCCAAGAATTGGGGGAATAAAATTATTTCGGGTGTCAATTATTATGACCCCATTTCAATAAAAGGTTTTAAGATTGGATCATAATTGCGTAAGTGACCGGGACGGACGGTCCAGCGGAGGGCTATTTCTAAGTGCCATATCCTGAATTGGGATGTTTTGAATTCAAAATGGTTTGACATCAAAACACTCTACGGGCTGGATAGTGATATTTTGGGGATTGAGTTTTACTTAATCCTGAGGACCGGGATGACTGGTGCCTCGAGATGGGCCGTAGTGCCTGGGAACCCGACTAGATCTATATATTGAGATATAGATCTGCATTATATTCTGACTGATCAGCAGAATATAGATGCGAACTAGTGTCCAGTCTATTTTATTGTTGATTGCCATTAACGGCATTCTCTCTCGAAAATTTTATGATTATGGATTAATGCTATTCTTTATTAGCATTAAGTTTCAGGAAATTACAGTGTTTATAAATGAATTCGAAGTTCAGATTGTTGCTGCAGCATTAGTTTCTCAGTGATAATTAGAATCTTGAATGAATTGGGATCTTCTTAATTATTCAACCCGTCCTTATCTGGCTGGTTTAGCAGGCTAAGTCTATGGAAACTTAGTCGATAATGATGGATACTGAATAGTTAGGAATTTCTTGAACGTTGTTTTATGGATAGTTGATGCATTCGTTGCTTAGATATGAAAGTGTTACCAGAAGCTATTTTGAAAACACGCAATACTGAAGCTCTTACAAAAATGTCATTATTTCCTATGTGATTTATAACAATGCAAATCAAATTGATTTTTAAGTTGTTGAAGTATATCCTCTAAATGATTTCGTATTTTGCTCTTCAAAATATTTCAGGAATTGCTTTTACTTTAATGATACTTGCTGAGCATTTCTTTCGCTCATACTTGCATATTTTCAAATTTAACCTCCAGTGAGGATTAGTTTCGCTGTTTAGCTGCGTAATTCGAGGAAGCAAAGAAGAAGCTCTCGGAAGGTGGTTGGTCCAGGGTTTGTGGACTAGTGTAAGTTTTATTGTATAAAGTTGTTTATATTATATTATATAATAATTGTGTATTTTATAGTTGGGCCTAGTATACTTCTTTTCGAAGTTATACTAGCGGGTTAAGTTTTGAGATTGAGAATTGTTGTAAAGAAATGTAAAAGAAAGTGAAAAATTTATTGATGGAATTTGGAATTCTTGTTTCTAGAACTGTAACCTTAAAAGATCTTGGATTAGTTGAGGTCATTTATGCTAAATATCTTTCGCTGGCATTTATTTATTGATTAAACAGGTTAATTTAGATTGAGATTTTATAGTGACGACCAAATCCTCTGACCCCGGATTTGGGGGCGTTACATCTTCTATTGTTCAACTTGCTTCTTTGATTCAATAGCTTCAGATGGTTGAGAAGGAAATTGTTGTGATGAATTTACAGCATGTAGCTTGGCCAAGATAGCAATCTGCTCTTTCTTTTGTTTAGCCTTTTTAGCATCCAGAGCAGCTTGCTTCTTTTCCTACTTCAATCTAGCCTTTTTTCTCTTTGCTTGGGCAAATTGAGGATGTCCAGCCACCACACAAATTTCTTTCCCATTTTTGAAAATCTTGGCAATTCTCCTTTTGGAAGCTGAATCAGCTGGATCTTTGTATAAAGCAATTGACCTTGACAGAAGCTTCTTATCATCAGGCTTAGGTGTCTCATACACAGTGTCCAAAGGGTTCTTCAATGATGATTTTGAGTAGTTTACCCTTGGTTTAAGAATTATTTCAGCCTTTGGAGATTTGATGCAGGAACATTGTCCTCTTTCCAGATAGTTCATGCTCATCTCATTCATACTAATTTGCTTGACTTGAGAGTGATGGATGGCTGACTTAACTGGCTCCTTGACAAGTTCAAACTTCTTCTGTATTTCCTCATCAATCTTCTCCCAGTTGACTAAACTCAACTTTTCCTTATCAGCTGCTCTTAAGTTGGCTGCTACTGCATTAATCAGATCTATAGTGTCTGTAACTGATGGCTTTGAGATAGTAATTGAAGGTACAATTACTTTACTGATTTGAATTTGAAGCCTCTCCCCTCACTTGATCTTTTCTCCCCCTTTTTGTTATCATCAAGTTGAGTAGATGAGGGGGTTTGAGCAGCCACCAGTTTTTGAAGTAGATCAGTCTGTTGGGCTTGATGAAGATGCTTCCATGGCTGACATTCTTGTTTCCAAGGCATCTATCTTGGTTGACAGATCAACATTTTTCCTTAATTGCCTCTTGATGTCAAGCATTGTACCTTCTAGAAGTTTAGAGTCTATCATGTCTGAAATAGCCTTTTTCATCTCCTCAATATCATTCTTCATAGTATTCACATCTCTAGCATGCTGGAAGCCCTGGATTTGTTGAAGTTGCAGGGAGGTTAGATGTGCCTAAAGGAGCTTCTTGGTGCTGGCATTGGTAGTGGTTTGAAGAGCAGTATTGGTCTGATTGATTAATTGGATCAGGGTTGTCTTGAAGTAATGCTCATCACAGTGCTTTGAGAATGCCCATGATGGCATACCTGACCTTGAACTAGAGCCTACTTCTCCCACTATGTCCATTGCTTCATCTTCACTATCCTCACTCCCATCTCCAAAGAAATCAGCTGAGCCACCAGTCTCATAGTCCACATCACCAGTTGTAGAAGGCAAAGTTGTGATGGCATCCTTAGCTCTCATTATAGACTGTGTGGTATGCACCAAATTCAGCATCCTCTCTGCATTGTCATTGCCCTATTCAGCTAGAAGTTGATAAGCTGGAACAGGGTGAGTAAATGCCTCAGCATCGAGGGAAGTAGAATCTATAACAGCTTTAGGATGCTGAGATAGTCCTTCCCTGTCTGCATCCTGGACATTCATTGGCTCACTAGCAATGACATCCATCCTTATTGCTCCAGTACCTACATTTCTCTCATTTTCTCTATTTTGTTGCATCAGGGTCTCACCCTGGCTCCCCACCCTCACACCCTTACCTTCACCTACTAAGGTGGGACTCCTCTCACTCTCTTTTGCAAATCCTGAAGAAATGGATTGCAGATTTTCATTCATTTCCTCTCCTTTTTCCTGGGAGCAACCTAGACTCTCACTCAAAACACTCTTCTCTCTCAATCCTAAGAGTGACTATACAACCACTAAATCTTCTGCACTTGAAATAATTGAAGTTTGAAGTTGTGTAGAGATACTCAACGGATGAGCGATATCCATTGAGTGAGAGGTTTTGCTATCCGATGGATAACTGCTGTTAGGCTTATCCATCGGGATACAATCACTACTCGCCGGATGAGCAATATATGTCGAGAGAGTAGAAATGAATGAACTGGGAATAGAAACTATTGTTGACTCTGTGCTGATTGAAGATATTTTAGGCACAGATGACACAACAGTTCCTGAAAGAATTGGCAAGTGAGCCAACAAATCATCTAAAAGATGATGCTCACTTGTACTAGATTTTGGCTTCCCAAAAAGAGTTAAAGAAGGGGAATCAGGAACTGATGTGTTTATCATATCCACATCTAGAGAATTTATTGGTGAGTTTGGTGTTTGAGGTGCTTCTATAACTAGATATTTTGGCTGTGACTCCATATTTATTGGAGCCACATCAAACTGAATTTGTGAAGGTGCAGTGACTGTGTCTTTAGCACCAGTTTGTACAGTGTGTGTACCCTATGCATCCCCAAAGGTTTTTTATTTCTTCTTTCTGGTATAAGTTTGGGGTGAGCTTGTGTCCCTAACCCTCTAGGCCTGTGCTCTTGGTTGAGAGCTTTGTTCAATAGCTACATCCTTTTGGGAGGATGCAACTAAAAATGAGCTTTCGTCCTTTTTAAGCACTGAAATTTTTGGGAAACTGCAGTGTGGCTAGAATGGGATTCACTGAACTCTCCAACCTTATTCTTGGGGTTTCTTTTATGTTCACCCCTTCCCTCACCTAACTTACCCTCCTTCACACTCCCCTCTTTGGCTTTAGTAGATTTTTCAACTGGCATCTTTTGGGAGATACCAGAGGGGGCTTTCTTTGATTTGGATTTTGAAATAATTGAAGGCAACTGTTTGGTCATTGACACAGTTGCCATAGCCACACTTGAACTCAAAGAAATTGTGGAGGTTGGAATAGTTGTAGGGATAGTTGAACTTACCTCACTTACCTGAGGTGCTTGCATTACAGGAAAATAGAACATTGGCACATCCTTGTGATGATTGGCCCTGTTCAAATCTGCAATGAGCCTTCTCTCTTAAACCCAACAATCTAGTTTGTTGTTAGGGTTCTCAAGCACAATCTCTTCACATAGGTGCTTAGCTAATAACATAAGAAATCTAGCATAATACACATTCTTACCTCTTTTATTTAACTCTCCTAATTTAAAACCTAACTCAAACAAGACAAGGTCACTGAAATTGTAGAATTTATCTGTAACTAGCATGTAGAGCATGTTAAGTATGGAAATATTCACTGAATCAAAATTACTGATCTTTCCTGAGAAAACCTTTGTAACCACATCACACAAGAAACTCCACTCTTTCCTAAGACCCATTCTCCTAATATCACTCAGTTTAGAAGTAGGAAGTGCATAGTGCATGGAATTAAGCATATTGATTATATCAGTATCAGTGTGTGGTGAAGTCACATTGTTATCAGGAATTTTAAAACATGCTTTTATAACATCACTATTGATACATAATTCTTTACCTTTAATGGTTAGAGTGATGGTCTTATCTGTAGAGTTGTAGGTAGCAGTGGTCCACATCTCTTCAACAACTTCACAAAAGATTGTGGGTGGTTCCAGCATGGCATAGTTGAGCTTGCAATTCTTCACAAAGTCCATCATCTTGTGATAGTCTCCAGATTGCTGAATACCCTTATTCACTAGTGCGGTGAAATTGTTCTTCTCATAAATGAACCCAGTTTGAGACATAATCTTTACAACAGGTGCCATTGTTAGAGAATAAAAGCTTGAAGAGAAAGAGAGTGAGTGCTTTGAGAGAGAATGAAATTAGAGCAGTTGAATTGAGAATGATAACAGAAAAGCAATTGCAATGGAATAAGCTTTTATACTATCTCAAAAATAACTGATAAAAATAATAAAATAAAATAAAGTAACCAATAGAAATTGCCTAAAATAGCCATTTAAAAATAAACTGTAAAAATTCTACCCATTATCCGTCGTGTTATGCTTACAAACTGTAAGTATACTCAATGGATAATGTACAGGGAATTGACGGCTGAGATTAAGACAATTCGACGGATGAGGAAAAACTATTTTCCGTCGAGATAAAAAATATTCCAGAAACATAATTGATTTTTGTTAGCAAACAATATATCAACGGATGATCAAACTCAATTGATAAAGATCATCCTTCGAGATGTAAATTTTGACTTTGCCAAAATTTCATCCAAGACTGAAAAATCAATTAAGTTTCTGGCTGCATTTCAACTTGCAAATTAACTCAGATAGATTTAAGAGTAATTAAGCATACCTAACTCACTTACCAACCTTGAGAAGGTGGATTCATCCAGTGGTTTGGTAAAGATATCTGCAAGCTGCTTCTCACTTGGAACAAAATATAGTTCCACAGTACCATTCATTACATGTTCCCTTATGAAGTGGTACTTGATATCTATGTGCTTTGTCCTTGAATGTTGTACTGGATTTTCAGTGATGGCAAACCATAGTCTAGCAATTAATTTTTCATTCATAATACTTGTGCACAGCAACTACCAGCAGCAATATATTTAGCTTTAGCTGTAAAAGTAAAAACTGAATTTTGCTTTTTACTGAACCAGGACACAAGCTTGTTTCCTAGAAATTGACAGGTTCCTGTTGTACTCTTTCTATCAATTATACAACCTGTATAATCTGCATCTGAATAACCAGTTAGATCAAAACCAGAATCTCTAGGGTACCAAATGCCAAGATTTGTTGTTCCCTTGAGATATCTGAAAATTTTCTTAATAGCTATTATGTGAGATTCTCTAGGATCAGCCTGAAATCTAGCACATAAACATGTAGCAAACATCATATCTGGCCTACTAGCTGTTAAGTACAAAAGTGAGCCTCTATAACTTGAAATATCCATAGACTTTTCAGTAGTGTTTAATTCAAGCTTAGTTGCAGTGGCCATGGGAGTTTTTGCAGATGTGCAATCCATTAGATCAAACTTCTTTAAAAGATCAAAAATATATTTAGTTTGACTAATGAATATTCCATTACTAACTTGCTTAACTTGTAAGCCAAGAAAGTAAGTTAGTTCTCCCATCATACTCATTTCATACTTACTTTGCATCAATTTGGCAAACTTTTTGCAAAGTTTTTCATCTGTAGAGCCAAAAAAAATATCATCTACATAAATTTGAACAAGTATACTAGATCCATTAACATTTATAAAAAATAAAGTTTTATCTACAGTACCTCTTGTGAGGTAATTTTCAAAAAGGAACTTTGATAAAGTGTCATACCAGGCCCTAGGTGCTTGCTTCAGTCCATAAAGTGCTGTCAGAAGATAATAGATATGTTCTGGAAAATTTGAATCTTCAAAGCCAGGAGGTTGACTAACATAGACTTCTTCCTCCAAATCTCCATTCAGAAAGGCACTTTTGACATCCATTTGATAGACCTTGAAATTGGCATGGGCTGCATAGGCTAAGAAGATTCTGATGGCTTCAAGTCTTGCAACAGGAGCAAATGTTTCATCAAAATCTATTCCTTCTTGCTGACAATAGTCCTTAGCAACCAATCTAGCTTTGTTCCTGACTACTATGCCATTTTCATCCATCTTGTTTCTGAATACCCATTTGGTATTTCTTGGATTCTTTCCTTTAGGCTTGGGCACCAGCTTCCATACATTATTCCTTTCAAATTGGTTTAGCTCCTCCTGCATAGCTAAAATCCAATCAGAATCCAACAAAGCTTCTTCTACCTTCTTTGGTTCTTCCTTGGAAAGAAAGCTGTTGTATAGACATTCTTCCTGAGTTGCTCTTCTTGTTTGAACTCTAGAAGAAACATCACCAATGATAAGCTCAAAGGGGTGATCTTTTGTTCATTTCCTTTGTTGAGGTAGATTAGCTCTAGATGAAGAAACCTCATTGTTGTCTTGATGTGTGATTGAGTCTTGATTGTTAGAAACTCCCCCTGAGTTTGTGGATCTTTGATTTGAGAAATGGGAACTTTTTATAGGTGATCTATCTTGACTTCCTGCTCCTTTTGATAACCAGACAGATGGTGAATTTTGAGTACCGACGGATGAAGCTGGTTGTCTCCCGACGGATAACGCAGATTGCCTTCCGACGGATGAAGCATTATGCAACTCGACAGATGTTGAGTTTTGTGCTTCATTGGTAGTAGATTTATCTGTATTATCCTTAGATACTGTTTCTTGATCACTTTCATCATCACTGTCATCACTAACCATCTCCACATTATCGAATTTGAGGCTCTCATGGTAATCTCCATCTTTCAGTCCTTCAATCTTTTTATCATCAAACACAACATGTATTGATTCCACAACAATGTTGGTTCTTAGATTGTAGACTCTATATGCTTTACCAACAGCATACCCAATAAAAATTCTTTCATCTGCTTTAGCATCAAACATCCCATTTTGATCAGTTTGATTTCTCAGAATATAGCACTTGCAGCCAAAGACATGAAGAAAATTTAGAGTTGGCTTCTTGTTCTTGAACAATTGATAGGGAGTCATGCATCTGGCTTGATTAACCAATGAAATATTCTGAGTGTAGCATGCAGTATTTACAGCTTCAGCCCAGAAATATATTGGCATTTTAGATTCTTCAAGCATTGTCCTTCCAACTTCAATAAGTGATATTTTCTTCCTTTCCACTACTCCATTCTGTTGTGGAGTCCTTGCTGCTGAAAACTCATGCAGAATCCCACTTTCCTCACAAAATGCTCTCATGACAGAATTCTTGAACTCAGTTTCATTGTCACTCCTGATTCTTCTAACCTTGAAATCAGGATGATTATTGACTTGTCTTATGTGATTGATGATGATTTCACTAGCTTCATCTTTTGACTTTAGGAAATATGTCCAAGAGAACTTTGAAAAATCATCTACAATTACTAGGCAAAATCTTTTCCTTGAGATGGACAATACATTGACTGGTCCAAACAAATCCATGTGAAACAGTTGCAAAGGCTCTTCAATTGTTGAATCAAGTTTCTTCCTGAATGATGCTTTAATCTGCTTCCCTTTTTGGCAGGCATCACACAGTCCATCCTTAGAAAACTCCACATGAGGAATGCCTCTAACTAGTTCGTTCTTCACTAGCTCATTCATGGTCTTGAAGTTTAACTGGGATAGCTTCTTGTGCCATAAACAACTTTCATCCTGACTTGCTTTATTGAGAAGACAAGTTATAGATTCTGCATTAGAAGAGTTGAAATCAGCTAGGTACACATTTCCTTTTCTCACACCAGTGAGAACCACTTTGTTGCTTCTTTTATTAGTTACAAAATAGGCTTCTGAGTTGAAGGTTACTGAGTTGCCTTTATCACAAAGATGGCTGATACTCAACAAGTTGTGTTTGAGACCATCCACTAAGGCAAACTCTTCAATGATGACATTGTCCTTTGAAATCAAGCCATATCCCACAGTATAACCCTTGATGTCATCTCCAAAAGTGATACTTGGGCCAGCTCTCTCCTTAAACTCTGTGAGCAGGGTAGAATCACCAGTCATGTGTCTTGAACAACCATTATCCAAGTACCAAAGATTCTTTTTGTTTCCCTGCACACATCAAAATCAAATCAAGTTAATTTTGGTACCCAAGCTTC
Organism: Apium graveolens; assembly: GCF_009905375.1. NCBI lineage: Eukaryota > Viridiplantae > Streptophyta > Magnoliopsida > Apiales > Apiaceae > Apium > Apium graveolens. Next base: position 55,833,400 of record NC_133654.1, on the reverse strand, counting down.
CTTGGGTCCTGCATTGTTAACTTTCTTTTTCTGTTTCTTAGGCTTTATCTCATTTGACTTAGGAATTTCAGTTTCATCATAAGTTATTTGAGTTGGGCCTTTGAAACCATTCATTGCAACAGAATTATCATGCATATTATGACTAACAGGAAATGGCATGCTGATAAGTGGCATTTTATACCACTTAGAACATCTTAAAATGGCTTAAATTGATGCCTTGAAATCAAGTATTTTGTGTATTTAATGCGTTTTTCTAGTGTTTATGCATTTCAGGGTATTAGTTGCATTTCGGAGGAGTAGTCATCAAGAATAAGCCTTGACATGTGTTCACCATTGCGAGAGGAAAGAAAGGGGCAGATTACGGCGAAGAAACGGAGCAAACTCAGGATTTTTCCAGTAGGGTCCTGAGCGCCCGCTCAGCATTGCTGAGCGGCCACGCAGGAAGCTGAGCACCCGCTCAGCTATGCTGAGCGACCGCGCAGGGTCGGGAAAAAAGATAATTTATTTTAGGACTTCTACTTCTGTTTGGCTTCCACTTCTATGTAATCTGAGTTTTATGGGACTATTATATAAGTAGATTTGGAGACGTTTTCACGAGAGAGGATCGTGGTATTAAGCAAGGAGCGAAGGAGATAAGGAAGAAGACCGTTTTAGCACACAACAACGAAGAGGAAGCATATTTTCTTGTGATTCTTGTTTCGTTGTAACGTTGGATGCTAGTTTTCTTACTTTGAACTTATTTACTCTTGTGACGTACTCTGATTTAATATAATTAGTTTAGTTATTATTTTCTTGTGTTTGTTTATCATGATTTCATATGAACCCATGATGACGATAAGTGCTATTATGGGCTAATCGTGATCATGGGGTCGCAACGGATTTGCTATGGAATTCTTTAGTTAATTGTTTAATACTTTAGTGTATGATGATTGTATGATATCTAGTATTGGTTGTGCTTATTCGTCTTATGTGCGTCGCGAACATATAAGATAGGATGTTAATCTCTTGTGAAGCGACGGTGGATCTTGAGATTTAGAACTTGCCATGCTAGCATAGGTTCATGTATGATGTGCATGATTAGTAGGTAACTCTAACAGTTTTATTCGCCCTGTGTAATCAAAAGGAATAACTTGTGCTTAAATTGTTGTATTATCAATTTCTGTAGAGATATAGGAACTCAGCATAATTGACAACTATTCAACTTCTATCTTAATTTTGGATGTTTGGTAAAAAGGTATTAGTACAATGAAAGTTGGCTTTTATCAGTTTCGTGTTATTCGATTAATATTATCACTGTCACATGCTAAAGGTAATAATAATAACTATTGAAGGAAGTATTAATGAAGTTGTGATCTCATGAGTGTTTTAATATTGTTAATTTGAAGTGATTAATTAAGTAATTAAGTGTAGTTTAAGTGTTAGTGTCTTAACATTGAGAAGTAATCATACATTGGTGCGTGAGTTTAATTAAATAATAATTAGTCTGAGTCTCTGTGGGAACGAACTAGAAAGTATTCTATATTACTTGCGAACGCGTATATTGCGTGAATATTAGCGCGTGTTTTCGCCCTAACAAGTTTTTGGCGCCGCTGCTGGGGACTCGGCGTATTTCTTTAGTTTATGTACTTACCATCATTGGTCATTAGGACTCAGTGATTAGGACGTAGTTGTTACTTATTGTTTTCGGTTGTGTTTCAGGTACTTTAGCGAGCGTTTATGCAAACTCGTTCTCGTACTCGCAAGAGGACTTTAGATACAGCTGAGGAGACAGACGAAGTTCTTGATATTCCGGAAAAGATAGATTTTGAAGATTCGGATTCAGGAACTGAGCTGAAAGAACCAGTAAACATGGGTGATCATATTGTTCAGGCTGATCCAGCTCTTATGGGCTTTTTTCGGCCAAAAATTGATGACATTCAGTCAAGCATTCTTCATCCAGCTATTCAAGCTAACACCTTTGAAATCAAGCCGGGCACTATTCAGATGGTGCAAAATTCTGTTTCTTTTGGAGGAGCTGCGACTGAAGACCCCAACATGCACATAAGGAATTTTGTCGAGATCTGCAGCACTTTCAAGTATAATGGCGTGACTGATGAGGCTATCAAGCTGAGGCTTTTCCCATTCTCACTGAGGGACAAAGCTAAGGATTGGTTACATTTTGAACCAGCTGGGTCCATCACTACTTGGCAAGATCTTGCGCAAAAGTTTCTGGTGAAGTTTTATCCGATGGCAAAGACTGCTGCTATGAGGAGTGCTCTTACTCAGTTTGCGCAGCAACCTACAAAATCTATGTGCGAAGCTTGGGAACGCTACAAGGAAATGTGGAGGAAGTGTCCACATCATGGAATGCCTGATTGGATGGTGATCACTGGTTTCTATAATGGTTTGGGGGCCCAATCTAGGCCCATGCTCGATGCAGCAGCTGGAGGCGCCTTATGGGCTAAAAGCTATACTGAGGCTTATAATCTTATCGAGACTATGGCTGCAAATGAGCATCAAAACCCAACTCAGAGGATGATGCCTGGGAAGGTAGCAGGTATTCTGGAAGTTGATGCAGCCACCGCTATTGCAGCGCAGCTCCAAGCGCTGTCAATGAAGGTTGATTCTCTGGCTACATATGGAGTTAATCAAATAGCTATGGTTTGTGAGCTTTGTACAGGTTCTCATGCTACGGATCAGTGTTCTCTTGTCAATGAATCTGTTCAGTATATGAATAATTATCAGCGACAACAGCAGCTTGTGCCAGGTACTTATCATCCTAATAACAGAAATCATCCAAATTTCAGATGGGGTAATAATCAGAATGCTATTCAGCCACCATATCAGCAAGGTGTGAGTAAACAGTTTAATCCACCTGGATTACAGTAACCACAGCAGTATGCTCAAAGGCAGTCATATCCTCAACAGGGAAGTGCAGCTGCACCTACTAGTGCTGATTTTGAGGAACTTAAGCTGTTATGCAAGAGTCAGGCGGTTTCTATCAAGACCTTGGAAAATCAAATCGGTCAAATAGCCAATGCAGTGCTCAATCATCAACCTGGCACACTTCCCAGTGATACGGAAGTACCATGCAGGAAGGAAGCTAAAGAGCAAGTCAAGGTTATTACCTTAAGGTCTGGGAAAGTTGTTGATGCTGAAAAGGCAAAAGAAGGAGAAGCTGAAGTTAGAGATGAAGATGCTAAGCAAAAGGAGAAAGCGGCGGAACCAAGGAAGACTACTGTTGAACACACTCTGCATGAGGGTAATAAAGGGGAGAAACAGCTCTATCCTCCACCACCTTTTCCTAAGAGATTGCAGCAACAAAAGCTGGATAGACAGTTCGGTAAGTTTCTGGAGGTGTTCAAGAAATTTCACATCAATATACCTTTCGCTGAGGCTCTGGAGCAAATGCCTAGTTATGCTAAGTTTATGAAGAGTATTCTTTCAAGGAAGGTGAAACTGGATGACCTTGAGACCGTTGCTCTCACGGAAGAATGCAGCGCTGTTCTGCAGCAAAAGTTACCTCCAAAGCTGAAAGATCCAGGTAGCTTCACCATTCCTTGCACCATTGGCAAGTTGACTTTTGACAAGTGCCTTTGTGATTTGGGAGCAAGCATCAATCTGATGCCATTTTCGATCTTTAAAAAGTTGGATTTGCCTGATCCAAAACCCACATACATGTCTCTATAATTGGCTGATCGTTCTATTACTTACCCAAGGGGCATAGTGGAGGATGTGCTAGTCAAGGTGGATAAGCTCTTCTTTCCTGCAGATTTTGTTATTCTGGATTTTGAGGAAGATAAGAAGATTCCCATAATCTTGGGAAGACCTTTCTTGGCTACTGGCCGTACATTGATAGATGTGCAGAAAGGTGAACTTACTATGCGGGTACAAGATCAGGATGTGACCTTCAACGTATTTAAGGCAATGAAATTCTCTACAGAAGATGAGGAGTGCTTAAAAGTGGATGTGATTGATTCTGCGGTTACTTCAGAACTCGATCGCATGTTAATGTTTGATGGATTGGAAAAGGCCTTAGTGGGGGATTTTGACAGTGATGATGAAGATGGCAATGAGCAATTACAATATCTGAATGCTTCCCCCTGGAAGCGAAAGCTGGACATGCCGTTTGAATCTCTTGGTACTTCTGACCTCAAGAATGCTGAAGGAAAGCTCAAACCATCAATAGAGGAAGCACCTACCTTGGAGCTCAAGCCATTACCTGAACACTTGAGGTATGCTTTTTTAGGTGATGCATCTACTTTACCTGTTATTATTGCATCTGACCTTTCAGGTAGTGAGGAAGACAAGCTCTTAAGGATTTTGAGAGAATTCAAATCAGCTATTGGATGGACCATAGCAGATATCAAGGGGATCAGCCCTTCATATTGCATCCATAAAATTCTGCTAGAGGAAGGTAGTAAGCCGACTGTTGAACAACAGCGCAGACTTAATCCTATCATGAAGGAGGTGGTGAAGAAAGAAATTTTAAAATGGCTAGATGCAGGCATCATTTATCCTATTTCTGACAGTTCTTGGGTGAGCCCCGTACAATGTGTACCTAAGAAAGGAGGTATCACTGTGGTAGCAAATGAGAAGAATCAGCTCATCCCCACTCGAACAGTTACAGGATGGAGAGTATGCATGGATTATCGAAAGTTGAACAAAGCCACGAGGAAGGATCACTTCCCTCTTCCATTCATTGATCAGATGTTTGACAGGTTGGCTGGTCATGAGTATTATTGTCTTCTGGATGGCTATTTAGGGTATAATCAGATTTGTATTGCACCAGAGGATCAGGAAAAGACTACCTTCACTTGTCCATTTGGCACGTTTGCTTTTCGCAGAGTTTCGTTTGGGTTATGTGGTGCCCCGGCCACTTTTCAGAGATATATGATGGCTATATTCTCTGACATGATTGGAAATAATGTCGAGGTGTTCATGGACGACTTCTCCGTCTTTGGACATTCGTATGATGAATGTTTGAATAATCTTCGCGCCGTATTATGGTGCGTGAAGGCATTATTCTTGGGCATAAGGTCTCTAGCAAGGGTCTGGAGGTGGACAAAGCCAATGTGGGAGTCATTGAAAATCTTCCACCACCTATTTCTGTGAAAGGAATCCGTAGTTTTCTTGGTCATGCGGGTTTTTATCGGTGATTCATCAAGGACTTTTCGAAGATATCTAAGCCGTTGTGCAATTTGCTTGAGAAAGAGGTGCCTTTCAAATTTGATGATGAATGTTTGGCGGCATTCGAGACTCTCAAGAAGAATTTGATCACTGCACCAATTATTACAGCACCAGATTGGACAGAGCCGTTTGAGATGATGTGTGATGCGAGTGATTATGCGGTAGGTGTAGTTCTGGGGCAGCGCAAGAATAATCTCTTTCATGTGGTCTACTATGCGAGTAAGACCTTAAATGGGGCCCAAATGAACTACACCACTACGGAGAAGGAGCTCTTGGCTATAGTCTTTGGTTTCGAGAAATTTCGATCTTATCTGCTTGGGACTAAAGTAACAGTATTCACTGATCATGCGGCCATTCGCTATTTGGTTTCCAAGAAGGATTCGAAGCCGAGACTCATTCGTTGGGTGCTCTTACTTCAGGAATTTGAGTTAGAGATCAAGGATCGAAAAGGTACTGAGAATCAAGTAGCTGACCATCTCTCTAGGTTGGAGAATCCCGAGTCTACTTCACAAGATAGGACATTAATCAATGAATCTTTTCCGGATGAGCAGTTGTTCGCAGTTCAGGAGGAAGAGCCATGGTTTGCAGATATTGTGAACTATCTTGTCAGCAATATAATGCCTCCTAATTTGACCTCAGCCCAAAAGAAGAAGTTTCTGCATGAGGTGAAGTGGTATATGTGGGATGAACCATATTTGTTTAGACAGGGAGCTGACCAGATCATCAGGAGGTGTATCCCGTTCTGTGAGGCGGAGGGGATATTACGAGACTGCCACTCCACAGTTTATGGTGGACACTATCGTGGTGAGAAGACGGCAGCTCGTATTCTGCAAACAGGTTTTTTCTGGCCTACTTTGTTTAAGGATGCTCATCAGTTTGTTTTAAGGTGTGATCGTTGCCAAAGAGTGGGAAATTTGACGAGAAAGGATGAGATGTCGTTAAATGCGATGCTTGAAGTCGAGGTCTTTGATGTTTGGGGAATCGATTTCATGGGGCCTTTTGTCTCATCCTGCAATAATCAGTACATCTTGCTGGCAGTCGATTATGTCTCAAAATGGGTAGAAGTCAAAGCTTTACCGACAAATGATGCAAAGGCAGTGTTGAATTTTCTCCATAAGCAGATTTTCACAAGGTTTGGAACACCTCGGGTAATCATAAGTGATGAAGGGTCGCATTTCTGCAACCGTAAGTTCACTTCTATGATGCAGCGTTATAATGTGAATCATCGAGTTGCTACTGCCTATCATCCGCAAACAAATGGTCAAGCGGAAGTGTCTAACAGAAAGATCAAGCGCATTCTAGAGAAGGTTGTTTGTCCGTCAAGGAAGGATTGGTCTTTAAAGCTCGATGAAGCTGTTTGGGCTTACAGAACAGCATACAAAACTCCATTTGGTATGTCCCTGTTTCAGTTGGTGTACGGTAAGGGATGTCATTTACCTGCGGAGCTTGAGCATAAGGCCTACTGGGCGTTGAAAAAGCTGAACCTGGATTTAGATGCAGCTGGTAAGAAAAGAATGCTTCAGCTTAATGAACTTGATGAATTTCGACTTCAAGCATACGAGAATAACAAATTGTACAAGGAAAAGGTGAAGAGGTGGCACGATAGGAAGCTATATCCTAAGTTATTCGTGCTGGGGCAACAAGTTCTCTTATTCAACTCTCATCTCCGACTTTTTCCTGGGAAGTTGAAATCGAGGTGGTTTGGACCTTTTATTGTCAAAACGGTGTTTCCACATAGAGCGGTGGAAATTTTTGAGAATGATCCGGACCAAGCAATCAAGGTTAATGGTCAGCGTTTGAAGCACTACTATGGGGACATGGCAAACCGAGAAGTGGTTAGTGCCATTTTATTGACTACGTGAGAAAGGTACGCAACGTCAAGCTAATGACGAAAAAGAAGCGCTGCGTGGGAGGCAACCCATGATTTGTTGTTACAGGAACCCTTAGAAGTTAATAACCTATCCAAAAACACAAAAAAACCAGAAAAACAGGACTAAAAAAAAAATTCCAGTGACCCCCTGAGCGCCCTCTGCTGAGCGACCGCTCAGGGGTCGGCTGCCAGAATTTTTTTACAGTTCATATAAAAAAAAATCAGAAAATTAAAAAAAAAAAAACCATCACAGCCCATAAACCCACGAACTCTTTTCCTATTACTCCATGATTTTTATCCCTCAACCCCACTCCTAATCTAATTTAACCTAATCCACACCCTATATATACATACACCTATCCTACATATCTCCCACAAACTTTCTACACTCAAACTCTCTCCAAAACACGAAAACTCAGTTCTTAAACACTTTTATTCAAAATTCAATGGCACCCAAGAGAGCACGAACTATTGATAGCAGCAGCACAGTCCCTACTGCTGATTCATCGAGGGGTACTGCTGCAAGGCCTCGGTTGAATGACAGAGCTGTGGAGGAGGAATACACTAGGCTTTTGGGGAAGCCGATTCTGAAGGAGAGAGGGTTTTTACCATCGGGGAGGGATGGTGAGTTGCTACCCATGATTGCAGAGAAGGGGTGGATAGCTTTTTGTGAGTCGCCCGAAGCAGTGCCGATGAGCGTGGTTCGCGAGTTTTATGCGAACGCGAAGGCCGGGAAGAATGGGTTTTCTGTAGTCCGAGGGCTGACGGTTGATTATCACCCAGCGGCGATTTGCCGTGTGATTGGGCAGCGAGAGAGGAAGCCCGAGGAGGAGAACTGGAATGAGAAGACTGCTGAGGATTTTGACTTGGATTTGATTTGTGCTACTCTCTGTAGGTCGGGCACAGTTTGGACCTTCAAGACCGGCACTAATGAGTATCGTCACTTCCCGTCGATCGCTATGAATAGGTATGCCCGTGCATGGAATGCATTTATTTGTGCTAATATTTTGCCTTCTTCGCATGCACACGAGGTCACAGTTGAGAGAGCACAGTTGTTGTGGGGAATTCTCAATGAGGAGTACTATATGGACCTTGGTGAGTTTATCTACCAAGGAATTCTGAAGTTTTTGATGGGAGCTAAGCATATGAACATCCCTTATGCATCCACGGTTACGAAGCTTTGCCGAGCAGAAGGAGTGAACTGGTCGGCTCATGAGCAGTTGCAGTTACCGGCCGCTCCGATTGATTCTGGGACTCTGAATGGGATGCAGGAGTAGACCGGTGGTGAGCCCGAGGAGCATGGGCTGGGTTATCATCTTCCAGGAGGGCGTCCAGCACGAAGTGCTACTATGGCTAGGCCTAGGTGTGATGAGGCTGGTTCTTCGAGAGCTCAGGAGGGTGCTGGGATGGCTGATACCCAGTATAGGAGGCTTTCACGGCGGATGGATGCCATGTACGAGACGCAGAGCAGGTTTGCTCAGGAGCTCACCCTTGCGTTAGGGACTGCTTTTCGGGGCCTTGGAGCTGATATCCAGTGGCCAGTTTTTGGTGAGGACTCTGCATACCCGCCGCCTGATACTCCACCCACTGAGGGTGATGATGATGATGACTCCGAGTAGGTATACCCTGTGTTCCTTTCTACTACCTTCACTGGGGACAATGAAGATTTTAAGTTTGGGGGTGGTAGTTAAGGAATATTTTGTGTGTGTCATATAGCTGCATATTTATGATAGTTTAGTTCATATAGTTGCATAATTTTTACCATATAGTTTTTTTTTATTTTATAGCTTTATTTGTTTATCATGTCATGTAGTTCATGCATATACCATGATCCCTTTTGTGATGATTTATCGACTGAATTGTGATATTGTTATGGATTAAAACTACTATATATGATTGCTGTATTTAATACTAAGGAACGTGAGCTTCGAGGCTCGATTTGACTGCTCTTGTGTTTCGTGACTCAATCTGCCTTAACAAGATGCCTACGTACCTTGCTGATTGCCAAGGATCAAGTCAAAAAACGTAGTTCTGATGGGTGGGGGTGAGACCCCTTATATAGATGTGGGAGTCCTTGAATTGGACTTGGTATAGGAGGCTTGGTGGATAAGCCTCTGAATTAGGATAGATTTAGGAGTCCTAGGAAGTAGGAAGCTGATTCCTTATCCTTTCAGGTCCCCTTGAGGCTAATCTCTAAGGATTTATATCCTCACCGGGACTCTTTTCAACATCTGATTTCTCCCTTATTAATTAATTACGAAATTAATTAATAATCAGGGCTTTTTGGGCCTTTTTTATTCCACCAGGCCTAATCTGGTCCGTCATACTTAATCTTTCTGGTCTGAATATTATACATCTTATTATTATTGGGCCTAGCAGCCCATTAATTATAAAATCAGGACTTATTTATCCCTATCATTTGCCCCCCAACTTTTGGGAAACATTGATTAGGTTTCGCAGAAGTTAAATTTATTCGTTCCCTTACAGGGTTTCGTTTTTGCGTAAAGTGTGGAGCGACCTACACATTTACAACGAATCTTCCTTTTATTCAGAAATTATCTTAATTTCCAGGAATTTTTCCCTAATTTTCTGGAATTTTCCCTAATTTTCTGGGATTTTTCCTAATTTTCTGGATTTTTCCCTTAATTTCTGGGTTTTATCCCAATTTTTCTGGATTTTTCCCTTAATTTCTGGGATTTATCCTAATTTTCTGGATTTATTCCTTATTTCTGAAAATATTAATATTTTTCAGAAATTATTTAAGGAATTTCCTTATTTTTTCTGGATTTTCCCTTAATTTCTGGGATTTATCCTAATTTTCTGGATTTATTCCTTATTTCTGAAAATATTAATATTCTTCAGAAATTATTTAAGGAATTTCCTTATTTTTTCTGGATTTTCCCTTAATTTCTGGGATTTATCCTAATTTTCTGGATTTATTCCTTATTTCTGAAAATATTAATATTTTTCAGAAATTATTTAAGGAATTTCCTTATTTTTTCTGGATTTTCCCTTAATTTCTGGGATTTATCCTAATTTTTCTGGATTTATTCCTTATTTCTGAAAATATTAATATTTTTCAGAAATTATTTAAGGAATTTTCCTTATTTTTTCTGGATTTTCCCTTAATTTCTGGGATTTATCCTAATTTTTCTGGATTTATTCCTTATTTCTGAAAATATTAATATTTTTCAGAAATTATTTAAGGAATTTTCCTTATTTTTTTTTTTTTTTTTTTTTTTAATACAGTTTTCGACCAGGAATCCATTCGACCAGGATCCTGGTCGAATTAACCCCCATATTGCCCTGGTCGACAGCTTTTCGGGCAGGATGCTTTCGATCAGGAATCCTGGTCGAATTTCGGCCAGGATTTTTCTCTTAACCCCTTTTTTTTTTTTTTTTTTTTTTTTTTTTTTTAATTTTCGACCAGAAAATTTTTGACCAGAATTTTTGTTCCTTTCGGTCAGGAGTCCTGTTTTTTGACCGAATTAACCTTCATTTGTTGCCCAGGTCGATGCAAATTCGGGCAGGGCTCATTCGATCAGGAATCCTGGTCGAATTTCGGCCAGGATTTTCACCCCTTCCTCTCTTTTTTTTTTTTTTTTTTTTTTTTACAATTTTCGACCAGAAATTTTGTTCCTTTTGGTCAGGAGTCCTGTTCTTCTGACCGAATAAACCATCTTCCTTGCCTTGGTCGAAGCTATTTCGGGCAGGGCTAGTTCGACCAGGATTTTCCCTTGGTTTCTAGTCGACAAGGTTTCAGGCATGGCTTTCTCGATCAGAATCCTGACCCTTTCGGTCAGGAAATAATATTTTGACCGAATTAATCTTTCTCTCAGCCCTGGTCGATGCCCTTTCGACCATAACTCATTCAAGGAAAAATACAGTTTGTGCCTTGATCGAATTGGGTCAAGAACATGTTAATGCATATATTTTCTTAGGGTCATACGTCTGGGCTGGACTCTATTGGGCCCTTGATTTGGGCCTGGATTTTATGGGGCTATCCTTTGGGCCCATTGTTTTTTAACTGGGCTTTTAGCTCACGGGCTTATTTCTTAAATCTGGGCCTTATTTGTCAACTAATCGGGCCCTCTTTCTGGGCTTTCTTGGACTGGGCCTCTATCATGCTTTAATTTCAAAGCCCGTTCAAACTTGGGTTGGGCTTGAACTCTTAAGCCTGACTTCCAGAATATTCTGGAATCTTCCATATCATTCCAGATTTTTCCATACTTTTCTAAGACTTTCTAAAATATTCTGGAACATTCCAGATCCTTCCATTTTTGGGCCCATATGGGCTTTTTGAGGCCCAAATCCCCTTCTTCTTGGCTATAAAGAGGTGGGATGAGAGTGTGATTCCTCACACCTCTCATTTCATTTCTTCAATCTTCCAACAAATTTCTTCTCATCCTTCCTCCAACTTTCTAGCCTTTCCTCTCTCAAATCCCTCCTTTAGTTTTCCAACCTCTCCTTCAGGCTTTTTCTAGCTTTCTAATGGCTGACAAGAATTCCGAGAGGGCGGCAAAGATAGCCTCGGCTTCAAAACGAGGTAAGGATATCGATATTCGTTCTTCGTATATGTCTTTGATCGATATGATTAACACTAGGGGGGATGAATATCCTTCCACTGCACATCTCGACTCCTTTAATCACTGTAATACTTGGCATAACATAGATTTCAATAAACTAAATGCTCGTTATAACGTCCCTCCTCCCTTTAGACTAGTTCCAGTCTCTGGTGGTGACCGTACTTGCCACTGGAGGCCTGATACTCTCTTCATCTACACCGACGCCCTTAATGCTGGGCTTAGGTTCCCTTTCCATCCTTTTATCCCTCATCTTTTGGCTGACTTACAAATTAACCCGTGTCAGCTTCCTCCAAACGCCTGGAGGAATATTCTATGTTTTATGGTTTGTTGTCTTAGGGAGGGCTTTCCTCTTTCTGTAGCCGTTTTTAGGAAAGTCTTTCAATGTTACAATAGTTCTTCCAATATTTGTGGCTGGGTTTATGTCAAACAAAGGCCCAAAAGCAAACATATTTTTAACAGCGCCTCTATTCCGGATAATAATCCAAATTGGAGGAATAGTTTCGTCGGGTTACGTTGGGAGAATGGCGATTGGGGCACGCTCTTTCGATCTTCCTTCGGGAAGGTCAGTGATGGTAGCCTCAAATCCATTCACTTAACTCCTGAAGAAACTATCATTTATAATGGGCTCACTCAGGATGATGGCACCACCACCAGCTGGACTCTTTTAGAAGAGTTTTCCCTGATTCATGTGGGACTATCCTCTGTTTCTCAACAGGGTATTTCTCTTCCCTTCTCAATTTTTCTTTCTTTCACGCATTATTAACATCACTTATTTTGTCTTTTGCTTTGTTTCAGCTGCTAAGGAGATTAACGAGGACAATGTCCCCTTGGTCGAGGAAACAGCTAGGATGAAGAAAGCTCGGTTAGCAGGCCTAGACACCCGAGGAAAGGCGACAGAGCCTATCTTCTTGAGAAAGTACAAGGAGCCTATGGGGGAGGCCTCAACTGAAGGAGCCGAGGGCCATAATGCTCCTATCACTGCTGCTGCCCCTGCTGCTGCTGCTACAGGCGCCTTTCAGCCTCTCTGGGGATTCCGCCGAGGGGATACCGTGGTTGGTTCCACGAAGCATGCTTGGGATTGGTCCTACCATAGCGTGACTCCAAAGGACTTTACTGATGTAGTGGCCACTCCTGACCTTGAGAGGATTAAGCTCATGGGAGCCCAATCTCTGGCTTCGGTAGGCCTTCTCTTTTTTAAACTTATTTCTCGTTCTTGTAGCACTTTCTTGCCTTACACTTTGTTAATTGTTTTGTTTCAGTCTAACGCCTACTTTCAAGGCGTTGTGAGGCAAGCCGAATCATGGAAGCGGGCTTCTGATAAGGCCGATAACGCCCTCAGGAGGCAGCAGAAGAAGTATGCTACCCTGGAGAAGAAGCTCAAGCGCAAGGAGGAAGAACTCGGAGAGTCTAACGCCGAGCTGGTGGTACTTCGGGCGGAGAAGGATAAAGCTATAGACAATTATCTGGACTCGGAGGAGTTTGCCCAATCCATGAGGATTAGGGATGATTCAGTCTTTCCCGAGTTTTTTAGGACTGGTTGGGACACGGCCCTTGGGACCGTGAACGAGGCTTGTCCTGATATTAACCCGGCGGACTACATCTACCCTGACGATGAGGCTTTGCTACAGAGGTTTCGTACCCGAGTAGTCGTCTCGGATCATGTTCCTCAGGATCCACTTCTTCCTCCTCCCGAGTCCTCTTCCAGACCCGCTGAGGATGACAGCTCTTCCTCCTCCGAGACGACGGAGACATCTAGCGAGAGCGGAGAAGACGATGATATGGACGCCGAGGGCACCTCAGCTCCTTAGAGCTTTTTCAGCCCTGCGTGGCTTTTTTTATTTTCGAGACTTTATTTATCAAACTTTTGTAACATCTATCAGATCTATCTCATTTATCACCTTTTATGCTTTGCATCCATGCATTTGATTTTTATTTGTTAGGCCACAAACATACTTTGAAGAACTTATGAATTTCATAAAATTGTCTGGGATTCGTCCCTTACACAAGTCTTAATAAATTTCGTAATAAAACTAAAACATATAAATCCTAAGCAAGCAAAGCTTCAAGGTGCTTTTTAACCTACTTGCCATCCTGACGAGTGAGAATCGTACTTCGACCATCTTACACGTAGTAAACCTTCAGGTTTTGTGCGTGCCAGGTTCTCGGGACTTCAAAACCATCCATAGTCTCCAGCTTGTAGGTTCTTCTACCCTGAACGCTCTTGACTCTATACGGCCCTTCCCAGTTTGGGGCAAGCTTTCCTTTCTGTCCGACACCAGAAGCCTCTATTTTTCTCAAGACTAGGTCACCTTGTTTGAAAAACCTCTCTTTAACCCTTAGGTTGTAGTAGAACGAAGCCTTTTTCTGATATTCTACTATCTTTGCGTGTGCTTTATCTCGTACTTCATCGATTAAATCCAGGGCTAACTTCTGCCCTTCCTCATTTTCTTTTTCATCAAAAGCCTGAATCCTTGGAGAAGAATGTGATATCTCCACGGGAACTACTGCTTCCGCCCCATATGCCAACATGAAAGGAGTTGCATCTGTCGTGACTCTACAGGTAGTCCTATAAGCCCATAATATGGGAAGTATCTCATCTACCCAATTATTTCTCGACTTTTCGATCCTCTTCTTTAGTCCATCCAGGATTATCCGATTTGCTACTTCCGCTTGCCCATTGGCTTGCGGGTGAGCCACAGAGGTGAATCGTAACTCAATTTCATTTTCTTCACAATACTTCTTGAATTCCTCATTGTTGAATTGCGTTCCATTGTCAGTGACGAGGATACGGGGAATTCCATATCGGCACATAATGTTTTCCCACAGGAATTGTGCAACCTGCTTAGTTGTGATTTTGGCCAAAGGTTTGGCTTCGATCCACTTGGTGAAATAATCAATGGCTACAATCAGAAACTTCCTTTGTGCTGTGGCCATAGGAAAAGGCCCTAGAATATCCATCCCCCACATAGCAAAGGGAATAGGTGAGTTGATGGAGGTCAGCATCTCGGGGGGTTGTCTGGCGACTGGTGCATGCTTCTGACAACGATCACACTTCTTTACATATTCTTTGGCATCAGCCATCATTTCTGGCCAATAGAAGCCTAAACGAGTTATCTTATGAGCCAAGGCCCTGCCCCCCAAGTGTTGCCCACAAATGCCTTCATGCACTTCCTCAAGAGCCAAGCGTGCCTCATCGGGCCTGAGACACCTCAAGTAAGGAACCACGAAAGATCTTTTATATAGAATCCCATCTATCAAAGAGTACCTTAGTGCTCGAACAGTTAACTTCCGTGCCTCAATTGTATCGCTTGGCAACCAACCGGTCTGAATGTGAGCCTTGATGGGATCAATCCATGACGTCCCCAAGCCTACAGGAGCCACAAGCTTAACATCTATGCTTCGTGTCTTCAAAACACGGAAGTACACACTTCCTGAACTTTCTTCAATCTCAGATGAAGCAAACTTTGATAGCGCATCTGCTTTAGCATTTTCTTCCCTTGGAATGTGTTCAACATGGCATTCATTAAATTGGGTCATCACAACCCTTACTAGGCGAACATACTTTGCCATCGTATCATCCCTTGCTTCAAATTCTCCCTTTACCTGGGATATGATCAACTTCGAGTCTCCACGGACCTTTAAGTTTTTGACTCTAAGTGTCCCAACTAGACCAAGGCCAGCAATCAGGGCTTCATACTCTGCCTCATTGTTTGTGGTTGGGAAGTCTAGCTTCATGGCATACTCAATTAAGAATCCATCAGGGCTTTGCAAAACCAACCCTGCTCCACTGGAATTTGTTTTTGATGCTCCATCAAAATAGAGAACCCAATATTCTTTCTCCTTGTCCCCATTGTCGACTCCCTTGTCTTGAGGTGTGGTATCTTCCTGCCCCCCGACTTCTTGGTTGGGTATGGTACATTCCACCACGAAGTCAGCTAGTGCCTGGGCTTTTATGGCCATACGTGGCTTATACTTGAGATCGAACTCTCCCAACTCTATTGCCCACTTAATTAGTCTCCCACTTGCCTTGGGACTGTGAATGATATTTCTCAGTGGCTGATTTGTTAGCACTTCAATTTGGTGAGCTTGAAAATAAGGACGTAGCTTTCTTGAAGCCATCACCAAGGCTAAAGCGAATTTCTCAATGGCTGAATAATTCAACTCAGCACCATGCAAAATTTTGCTGACATAGTATACGGGTTTCTGGACTTTCAGTTCCTCCTTAACCAACACCGCGCTCAAGGCGCTTTCTGAAACAGCCAAGTACAAGAATAAAACTTCACCCAAAACTGGCTTGGCCAACAACGGGGCCTGGCCCATATACTTCTTTAACTCTTCAAATGCCTTCTGATTTTCCTCACTCCATACAAAGTTTTTAATGTTCTTTAATGACTTGAAGAATGACAAACACTTGTCTCCTGACTTGGAGATGAATCGCCCTAGCGCAGCAACCCTTCCTGTGAGTTTCTGAACATCCTTGACAGTTTTTGGGGGTTCCATGTCCAGGATTGCCTTTATTTTATCGGGGTTAGCCTCAATTCCCCTCTTTGAGACCATCAATCCCAAGAATTTTCCAGATCCTACTCCGAAGGCACACTTCGTGGGATTCAACATCATCTTGTGGTACCTCAGGACTTCAAAAGCTTCCCTCAAATGGGTTATATGATCAATCTTTACTAGACTCTTGACTAGCATGTCATCAACATAGACTTCCATAGTCTTCCCAATAAGATCCTTAAAAATTTTATTCACCAACCTTTGATAGGTGGCTCCTGCATTCTTGAGACCAAACGCCATAACAAGATAACAATAAACACCAAAGTCAGTGATAAATGATACCTTTGGAATGTCATCCTTATGCATTTTGATCTGGTTGTATCCGCTAAATCCATCCATGAAACTCAGCATCTCATGTCCAGCGGTGGCATCAATCAAAGTATCAATTCTAGGCAGCGGAAAACAGTCTTTGGGGCATGCATCATTCAGATCGGTGAAGTCTATACACATCCTCCACTTTCCATTAGCCTTCTTCACCATTACAGGGTTTGCTAACCACTCCGGAAATTGAATCTCCTCAATGAAACCAGCCTCTAAGAGCTTTTCCACTTCCTGCTTTATAGCCTCTTGTCTTTCCGGGGCAAAATTTCTTTTCTTTTGTTTCACTGTCTTCCGGCTTGGATCCACGTTTAACTTGTGGGTAATTAACCCCGGGTCTATGCCTGGCATATCAGCTGCTGACCATGCAAACACATCACTATTTTCTTGCAAAAATTTCACTAACTTCCCTCTAAGGGGCTCCTCTAATGTAGCTCCAATGAAAGTCATCCTCTCAGGATTCTTGGGATCTAAAGGAACCGAAACCAATTCTTCTGCTGGCCTTCCTCTATTCTCATCATTTTCTCGAACATCCATATCTTCAATAGGAAGAACCTGCCCCCCGACTCCATCTGCCCTCAAAGAGGCCACATAACAGCTTCTAGCCATTTTTTGATCTCCCCTCTCTTCTCCAATCCCATTTCGGGTGGGAAACTTCATGACTGAATGGTAGGAAGAGGGGACTGCCTTGAAGGCATGTATCCCTGTTCTCCCCATGATAGCATTATAAGTTGAACTAGCCTTTACCACCACAAAATCCAGCATCTGCGTTGCTTGCCTTGGCTCCGTACCTATGGTGGTTGGTAATTTAATTATCCCTTCCACAGGACATTCTACTCCAGCAAATCCATATATCGGCATGTCGGTTGGTGTCAACTGGGAGTCGTTATACCCCATCCTTAGAAAGGTGTCGTGGAGCAAGATATCCACAGAAGCACCATTATCCACAAGGACCCTCTTAACCGGGCTATTTCCTATTATCGGCGTTATGACCAGCGGGTCGTCATGGGGAAACTTCACACCCTCTAGGTCGGAATCATCAAAAGCCAATGTTACTTCTGTCCTGGCCCTCTTCGGGGCTTCTCCAACAATATGCATAACCTCTCTAGTATATGCCTTTCTGGAATTTTTGGACAATCCAGCAGCAGTTGGACCTCCAAAGATCGTGTTTATTACAGGCCCTCGAGGTCTCGGCCCTCCATAAATGGTGTTTATAACTGGTCCTCTAGGTTGGGGATTCCGCCCCTGATCATCTTGGTCCCTCCTACGATCTTCAAAGTTCTTCCTTCCATTATTGTTTCTGTCTCCTCCATCTCCAGTATACTTGTTCAGCCTTCCTTTTCGAATCAAAAACTCAATTTCATCTTTCAACTGCCTACACTCATCGGTGTCATGGCCAACATCTTTGTGAAACCTGCAATACTTGCCCTTATCTAGCTTGGCGGGATCAGCCTTCAAGGGCTTAGGCCAGCGAATATCTCTGTCTTTCTCAATCTCCATCAAAATCTGACTTCTGGGGGCATTCAGCTTAGCGTATTCAGTGAACTTTTGCCCAGGTCCTCCCTTCTTGGGGGTTGAATCAGGGTTTTGTTCAGTTCTAGGATACTTATCCTTAGCGATATACTCCAAATCAGTTTTTCGTTTCTTGCCTCCAGTGGGCTCATTACTTACTACGGTCTTCCTCATACTCTCTTCAACCTTGATATACTTCCCTGCCCTCTCTTGGAGCTGCAACATGCTCTCAGGGGGTCGTTTGGCCAAAGACATCTTGAAAAACTCATCCCTAGTTCCTTGTTGCAGTGCTATCATGGCTACCTTATCATCAAGGTCTGGGACTTTTAAAGCCTCCTTTGTAAAACGATTTAGGTAATCTCTTAAGGATTCTTTAGCTCCCTGCACAAGACTCATAAGAGATGCTGAACTTTTCTCATGGACTCTTCCACTGATGAATTGCTTAATAAAAGCCTGACTTAATTCTCTGAATGATCCAATAGAATTTGGGGGTAGGCGACTGTACCATCTTTGAGCCATACCCGACAGGGTTTGAGGGAAGGCCCGACATTTTATAGCATCATTCACGGGTTGCAGCAGCAGTGCATTAGAGAATGTCCTAACATGATTAGCGGGGTCTCCCGTGCCATCATAGGCTTTGATAGTGGGCATCTTAAATTTTCTTGAGATATGGGCATTCATTATCTCTTCTGTGAAGGGTGGAGTTGGATCATCAGGATCTCCAAGGGGAAGGAGATTGCTTGGATCAGTTCTTGGGACAGCAGCCCTTCTTCTTACCGGACCATCCAGGTCTATGATAGGAGGAGGATTTCTCCCCCTAGGAGGTATGTGGGGTCTGGTGGCTTGGTGAGCCTCCAAATCACGCCTCAGCCTTTGGATTTCAGCCTCATGAGCCCTGATCTTTTCCTGCACTTCTTGGGGATTCGCCCCTGGGGTGCTTTGGGGGCGTTGCCTTCCATCGGCCATTGGCTCTTTCCCAGGACGCCTCCTTCTCGGGGCCACTTCATCATCCGAAGATTCGGAGTCTCTCTCAGTGTATGGACCAGAAAATTCCCGATCCTCAGGGATAGGATCCAAACCTCGTATATAGGGGGGCGACCGCCCTCGTGCTTCGCTTCGCCCAACATATCCACTTCCTCCAACCTCAGGGTGAAGGGGCATCCCATAAGGGGGGTTAGTAGTAACAATAGTTGAGTATTCATACCCGACGGGTCGAGAATTCACAGGTATATGTATTTGTTGAACTTGAGGATTCGTACCTTGAACAGTCGGGGGAGTTGTCCCTTGTGGCTGAGGATGAGTTGCCCCTGTCTGGGCTTCCCCCTGAGTAGATGCATAAGTTGAATGGGGAGGAACCTCCACGGTTGATGAAATCACCTGGGTTGTCCCTGATGGTGTTCCCTCCTCCAGAGTGCTGGTTGTTCTCCGTGTTCTCGCCATGGTTGTTGTTGCGTATTTCCCACAGACGGCGCCAAATGTTATGGATTAAAACTACTATATATGATTGCTGTATTTAATACTAAGGAACGTGAGCTTCGAGGCTCGATTTGACTGCTCTTGTGTTTCGTGACTCAATCTGCCTTAACAAGATGCCTACGTACCTTGCTGATTGCCAAGGATCAAGTCAAAAAACGTAGTTCTGATGGGTGGGGGTGAGACCCCTTATATAGATGTGGGAGTCCTTGAATTGGACTTGGTATAGGAGGCTTGGTGGATAAGCCTCTGAATTAGGGTAGATTTAGGAGTCCTAGGAAGTAGGAAGCTGATTCCTTATCCTTTCAGGTCCCCTTGAGGCTAATCTCTAAGGATTTATATCCTCACCGGGACTCTTTTCAACATCTGATTTCTCCCTTATTAATTAATTACGAAATTAATTAATAATCAGGGCTTTTTGGGCCTTTTTTATTCCACCAGGCCTAATCTGGTCCGTCATACTTAATCTTTCTGGTCTGAATATTATACATCTTATTATTATTGGGCCTAGCAGCCCATTAATTATAAAATCAGGACTTATTTATCCCTATCAGATATTGATGCGAGTGTAGTGATAGCATTAAAGTGATATTGAGTCGTGTAGGTTGATATGCATGCTAGAAGCACTTGTAGTTTCACTAAGTCTTAGAGAATGCTTAAGGGCTAGATTGTTGTTATGATCTGATTGTTTTCGAGGTTAATCTATTTATTATGCTTAGAATTCGATAATAGGTTCTTAGTGATAAAGGCATGAAAAAAAAAATGGAGTAAAAATGGAATTTATTGCTAGTTGTGGCTAGGCGTCAAATGGCTAGTAGTCGGCTCGCATGTTATACGAGAAGTCTAGGGTTGAGCAAGATGGAGCGAAACGCACTTGCTCAGAAATTTAAAAAAAAAAATTGGTGTTTATGCATAATTGATCACGAGTGGGCTCTTTGGTATTCGAGTTATTAAGTTCTTAGGGGACTTTGTGCCTAGTGACCTAAGGCTTTTAGAGTCTGGGATCCGCTAACCTAACGCTCGTTACATGGATACCATTGTATAAGTCTTTTGTGGACCTCACTCATTGCATGGTCAAATAAGTATTGTTGTCGTAAATAAAAAGCATGATTCCGTAATAAGCTCCAAAATTCTTGTAGTGTTATATGTCACTTTGTGCCTATAATTTTTATTCTTTGTATAATCATGTGATTGCCTTGATCATAATTGAGTCATAATAATTGGTCTAGTTCCGAAGCATATCTGTTAAGCATCTGCACACACCACGTTTCTGGCTGTATGTTCGTTTGCATGAGTTTATTGATCTTTAGTCGCCTAACTTCATTTGTTGAGATGTTGCAATTTGGTTGGTTTGTTCGTAGTAAGGGGGATCGCTGCATTTTCATATAGATTGCATTCATGCATCTTTTTATTTGTTTTTGAGTCTGTGACGCTTGAGGACAAGCATTGATTTAAGTTTGGGGGTGTGATAAGTGGCATTTTATACCACTTAGAACATCTTAAAATGGCTTAAATTAATGCCTTGAAATCAAGTATTTTATGTATTTGATGCGTTTTTCTAGTGTTTATGCATTTCAGGGTATTAGTTGCATTTCTGAGGAGTAGTCATCAAGAATAAGCCTTGGCATGTGTTCACCATTGCGAGAGGAAAGAAAGGGGCAGATTACGGCGAAGAAACGGAGCAAACTCAGGATTTTTCCAGTAGGATCCTGAGCACCCGCTCAGCAATGCTGAGCGGCCGCGCAGGAAGCTGAGCGCCCGCTCAGCTATGCTGAGCGGCCGCGCAGGTTCGGGAAAAAAGATAATTTATTTTAGGACTTCTACTTCTGTTTGGCTTCCACTTCTATGTAATCTGAGTTTTATGGGACTATTATATAAGTAGATTTGGAGACGTTTTCACGATAGAGGATCGTGGTATTAAGCAAAGAGCGAAGGAGATAAGGAAGAAGACCGTTTTAGCACACAACAACGAAGAGGAAGCATATTTTCTTGTGATTCTTGTTTCGTTGTAACGTTGGATGCTAGTTTTCTTACTTTGAACTTATTTACTCTTGTGACATACTCTGATTTAGTATAATTAGTTTAGTTATTATTTTCTTGTGTTTGTTTATCATGATTTCATATGAACCCATGATGACGATAAGTGCTATTATGGGCTAATCGTGATCATGGGGTCGCAACGGATTTGGTATGGAATTCTTTAGTTAATTGTTTAATACTTTAGTGTGTGATGATTATATGATATCTAGTATTGGTTGTGCGTATTCGTCTTATGTGCGTCGCGAACATATAAGATAGGGTGTTGTTGGGTCCCAATATGTTTGTAGAAGGGGGGGTTGAATACAAACAGTACCGAATAATCGAATTAAATGCGGAATAAAAAATGTGAAACAAAATTCAAGTTAAATAAAAATATTATTAAACTTGAAAGGTGTTACAACAACTGTATCGATTACAAGGTATTAATCTCAAATCAATTATCACAAATCTAGAATAAATTCGACATGAACTTTTTCTATTTTTGCAATAATTAGAATCAAATGCTAAACGCGATTTGAGATTAAGTTCTAGGGATTTTAATCCGCTAGATTGATATACAAGAACAAGATAAAGATTTCTAGTGGATTAGATTTAACATTACAATCTAGAAATTATGATCTTTGAAATAAGCAGATGAAGATAAAATGTTTTGCTGCGGCTGCTGTCTCTTGTTCTTGAATAATGATTGAGAGATTTAAAGAAAAGTCTTCTGCTTCTATTTATCAACAGCTGAGTTAATTGAATTGGAATGACAATCCTTTAAGCTTGTATGACTTTCGGTAGGACAATTGAATGAACTAGCAAGACAATCTGAATGAACTAGCAAGACAATCACCCTCCTAGAGTGACTTTCGGTGAGACAATGTAAAATGGCCTAGCATGACAATCGGTATGACAATCCTGATTGTCATGCTAGTTCATTTTCAATTGTCTTGCTGATTTAAAGCTTAAATTTAATCCAATTAAACTTCTGAAAATTCCTAAAATTCCTAGAATTAATTCAGAATTAATTAATCAATTAATTCAATTAATAAATAAATTATTCTTCGCAGATATAATTTATTTTCTTAATTAAATTAGATGACTTAATTAATTAATAGAGAATTAATTCTAGTCTTGAGCAGCAACCATTCTTCTGCAAATCTTCTGAAAATCACTGAAAATTATGAATCAATTCCATCACTTCAACGTTGACACTCGATGTACTGTCTGGTTCATGAGTGACTAACTTCCGTGACGTTTCTTCATGTCTTGACTCTGACACTTTGATTTTCTTCAGATTAAATCCTTGTAATTAATTGATACTCTGACGAGATCTCTGTCACTTGATTAAATCCACGATCTTGATTTATATCACTGAGGCATGATCAACTTCTTGAACTTCTTCCAGTGAATTAACTCCTCAAGTCTGTAGATGAACATTGTCTCTGAATCCTTTGACAGATATTACTTTGCGAGATCTCTCTGACGGTCGATCCACTATTTACTTATTACATTCTTATTTGAGTTGAGTTGAATCCTCGAATATACAAATAGGTTATGACATATGACTTACAATCTCCCCCTATTTGTTTGTTAGACAATAACACACAAATACCTAGAGGATAACTCAACTAACAAATAAGAAAAAGATATAAACATACATGCAAAGTAAATAGTAGAAAAGTTCTGGATGACATTTAACATTTTCCAGATTCCAAGTAGATGTTCCTCTAGACTGAACATATCTTCAAGTAGTTCCATCTTCATTTGTACAACCACATTTCCTGTTGAGAAGCCCATATCTCTTGCTTCTCCCCCTATGAGAATCAACTGATTAAAGAAGATCACCTTCGTTTTACCACCTCTCCCGTACAATAGGATCCGCAGATAAAAACCAATGGTACTCCCCTAACAGCTTCTTCCCTTATCAGAAAATCACCTTGTGTTTACCACCTCTCCCGTACAATAGGATCCGTAGTTAGAAACAACAATGGTGTGGTGTAGTGTACAAGTAGGATCTTTTTCTTCCTCCCTGCTATTTCTCCCCCTTAGTTGAGGAATCCTCCAAACTATTACTTAAGCTTCTATCTCCCCCTTAAAGAAGGAATGTATGCCGTCGTCTGAAGGAGTTCTCATATTTCACTTGGTTGGAAAAGAAATAACAAGTAGTTTCTCTTTCTACCTCACTGTGAGTGTGTGATTCTGTTTAGTGTACCTCACATGTGTTTCACTCTTCTCTCCACTCGTGTTTACACTCATTCTCACAAGTGTATCACTCCTCTCATAGCTCCATAATCCAGCTGTACCTGCAAGGAAAATCACCTTAGCCATCCTTAAAGGAGGTCACAGGTGGTGCAATGGGAGTTCACAAATCCCCATCCTTGTTAAACTCGTCAGATAAATCTGAGTCATAATCTACAAGTTGCTAGTTTCCCTTTTAGGGTTCCAGATTTGAATTCTGGGAAGGTAAACAATGATCCAACGAATTTAGCATAAAGATCAAAGTTCCCTTCTAATGTCTGTGAAGACATTTCCTTGTGACTTATCAGGTAATATCTGAATCATTGTCAACAAGTTGCCGATCTGCGCCTATGTCAGATCCACTATCCGCAGATGCATCCAGGGGATTTAAGCCTGGGGAGGTAGACACTGACCACTGACATATGGCTTTTGGATCAGTATCCTCTCCTAACACCTGTAAAGGCAATTGGTCCACTAACGAACCTTGAACAATCGAATCTGACCTTAAAATGGTCGAAACTCTTGTTTCCGTCAACTCATCCTTTGTGTGTGTAACCTCTCCTTGTGCATCAAGAATTGATTATATTTGAAGTGGTGACACTACATCGGATACCTTGGCCGACAGGCAAAATTCAATAGACTCACCCTGTTGAGAGAATGAATCTAGTAACTGTTTTTTTTTTTTTGTGCCTTTTCAGCCATTACATCTTTTTGAGAAGATGTATGGGGGCTAGCAGTTGTCTCGGTTTAAGTACTACTCATCTATGTAGGAGACAGAGCTACTGGGTTGACTACAGAACCTTCCTTATGTGGTGCACTAGGCACTATCTCCCTCACGCTCATTCATACTACTTTTAGTGGTAAAAGAGTGTTGGTTGGTTCTGTTTTTGTGTTTGTCTTTACAGTCTGGGATAGATGTTGTGGGTTTTCAACCTCATGACTGTCAATGAAAGAAAGTCATTGGAGACTGAACCTGTAACACAGAATATATGGTAATAGAGAGAAAATGATTTACAATAGTGATTTCAAAAGATTTTACATGACATAAGAAATCACTAATGTAGAAAGAAGTTTGATTTTGTTTTTCAATATGAATGAGTTTTTGATAAAACATTGATCACTTAGGGTAAAGTCTAAGTAATTCTCATTCATGTCAAAAGCTTACTAATATCTGCAACATAATGTTAACAAGATATCATTGACCGATACTTGTCAAGTACTTTATATACTAATTGTTATGTTGCATAAACAATATATCACTGCACATATAAAGCAATATGATTGTGCTTAGTGATAAGATAGTTATTAATATGACGACTCTACTTATTCATATAAAATTATAACTTCTGTTAGAGTGCCATACCATGTTCTTGACGATTGCTTGAGCAGTATACTAGTTCATACCAACCTGAAGTGAGATTGTGAAGAAGAAATTGCATAGTCCAATAGATCTGCAGCTGCAAAGTCCATGAACTGTGGTGCATTGACTTCCTCTTTTGACTTACCAACCAGGAGTACACTTGTACACATCTTACTAGAGTCCAATTCCAAGTGTAATGTGCAGCAGGTGTCTGATATGTCGTAATATTCTCAAGTCTCGTCACTGGTGCTATATGTTGGATACTGCTTCCTGATAATAACCTAGCACAATATACAAAATTAAAATGATAACATTCCCAGCTTGCAAACAGCCATATCCCTCAGATAAACCTTTGCTGTTATCTCCAAAGGTAACCATGGGGCCAGCTTTCTCAATCCACATTTGATAGCAGGGCTCTATCTCCGGTCATATGTCTTGATGATCCACTGTCAAGAATCCACACTACCGGTTACACCTGTTTAATGCCCTGCACTACAAATGGATTAGACCTTCTTCGGAACCCAAACTTGGTTGGGCCCGGCATACTTGTAGAACTGTCCTTTGTCAGGCAAAACAACATTTTTAATTTTAATTGCCTCAACTTTCTCAATGACTGAACATTTGACCTTGTAAACAGCCTTAACAAATTTCTGTTTAAGCTTAGGCACAAATGTCTCCTTTCTAGCCTTAGAAGGACTAGCAGTCTTAGACCTATCATGCTTCATGTTATTCACATGCTGACGAGGAGTAGTCTTATCATTAGACACATGCTTACCATTAAAATAAGCATACATCATATTAAAAGCACAAGACATACAATTAGCAACACCACATGCTTTATGAGAGTGATTAACAGCAGGCAATTTATGCATGGTAGACATGGCATTATTGTTATCCAACTCATGTGTGTCTGAGTTAGTCTCAGTTGCTTTCACAACTTTGACTGGAACTTTCGACTCACTTGACTTGGAAACAATCTTCTCATAAGCATGATCCTCAGCACGTATTTCTTCTTGAATAACAGAAGAGGTCGCATCAAATGGTTCAGCAATTGATGCTTTATAGAGGGGTTCATCAACACCCTTAAGCACATGTGGTACTTCCCTCCCTTTAGCACATACATGAGGAGGGGAGTTTATGCCTAATTCTCCAATAGCAGCATTGTAATCATAACCTATTCCAGATGTTTGATTAACAGCTTGCTTACTGTAGAACTCTTTAGCCTTCGAACAAGAATTGAAGTAGGCTCTAACCTTAGTCTCAAGACCGGTGATCTTGTCTTTGAGAATAGTTTCGAGTTTTCTATAACAGTCAACTCTATTCTCTAGAAAAGATACCTGTTCTTTTAATTTGTCTTGATTAATGTGCACAAGTCTTAATTCATTGACCTCTTTCTCAAGGTCTGTGATCTGTAAACTTAACAGTTCATTATCACGACGTGCACAATCTAAGTTACCTCTTAGATGATAAACCATTTCAGCATCAGAAAGTTTTACCTCTATTCTTGACGATGAAGCTTTTCCATCAATAGCCATAAGAGCAAGATTTCCTTCATCTTCATCTTCACTGTCCGTATCATCCCAGCTTCTTCCCTTTGCCAGATAAGCCCTTTCAGAGTTCTTTCTTACTTGCTTTGGCTTCCTACATTCTGTGGCAAAGTGTCCCAACTCATTGCAGTTATAGCATCTAATGGTGCCCCGATCAACCATCCCTGTTTGGTATCCACCACTGCTGGTGTTAGAGGATGAAGATCCACCTTTCTGGAATTTGTTGTAGTTGGACTTGTACTTCAGCTTGGGATTCCTCTTGAATCTGACATGGGAGAATCTCTTGACAATTTGGGCCATTGACTCGTCTTCCAATTGCTCCAGCTCTTCCAAGGAATAAAAATCATCACTTGATTGATTTGTAGTAGGAGGATCATATTCTGCTACTAACATATTTTCCTCAGCCTTGGAATACTGTACCATTCTCTCCAATTGTTGAGATTGCTGTTGTTGTTGACCTTCAGCTACAAGTGCAGTAGATGTGCTGACCATTCTATCCTTCCCGTAGACTTCCTTCTGTTGAATCTGCTCCAACTCATAGGTTTTTAACACTCCATAGAGCCTGTCCAAAGAAATCTCACTCAGATCTCTAGCTTCTCTAATGGCAGTGATTCTATGTTCAAGATGAGCTGGCAGTGTTAAAAGGAACTTTTTGTTGACCTCCCTGATTGAATAATACTTTCCATTGATGTTCAGGTTGTTGATCAACGCATTGTACCTCTCAAACACTTCAGTAATTCCTTCTCCTGGATTTGATTTGAAATGTTCATATTCAGAGGTTAGGATTTCCAACTTGTTCTCCCTAACTTCCTCTGTGCCTTCATTAATCACCTCAATAGTTTCCCACATGTGTTTGGAATTTTTACAGTTCATCACATGTCTGTTCATCAAGGGATCAAGGGAATCAATTAATATTAATTGAAGGCTGGCATCCAAGGAGGCTTCTTCCTTCTCAGCAGGAGTAAATCTTCAGGCTCTTTTGGATAGGTTCTAGCTTCAGTAGTCACCACACCATCTATTATTACCTCCGGTTCAATAACCATCGGAGTTTTTATACCCTTCTTTAACAAGTTTGAATATTTGGGATTTGCAACTTGTAAAAATAATAGCATCTTCTTCTTCCACATGATATAATTCTCTTTATCAAATTGTGGAATTTTAACGGTTCCAACTTTATGTGAAGTCATTATGAATTTTTGAATAAATAAAAATTTAAGGAGTTGAAAAATCACAAAAGTCTAGGATCTTGATTTGTTCGTTAATCAGAAGGCTCTGATACCAATTGTTGGGTCCCAATATGTTTGTAGAAGGGGGGGTTGAATACAAACAGTACCGAATAATCGAATTAAATGCGGAATAAAAAATGTGAAACAAAATTCAAGTTAAATAAAAATATTATTAAACTTGAAAGGTGTTACAACAACTGTATCGATTACAAGGTATTAATCTCAAATCAATTATCACAAATCTAGAATAAATTCGACATGAACTTTTTCTATTTTTGCAATAATTAGAATCAAATGCTAAACGCGATTTGAGATTAAGTTCTAGGGATTTTAATCCGCTAGATTGATATACAAGAACAAGATAAAGATTTCTAGTGGATTAGATTTAACATTACAATCTAGAAATTATGATCTTTGAAATAAGCAGATGAAGATAAAATGTTTTGCTGCGGCTGCTGTCTCTTGTTCTTGAATAATGATTGAGAGATTTAAAGAAAAGTCTTCTGCTTCTATTTATCAACAGCTGAGTTAATTGAATTGGAATGACAATCCTTTAAGCTTGTATGACTTTCGGTAGGACAATTGAATGAACTAGCAAGACAATCTGAATGAACTAGCAAGACAATCACCCTCCTAGAGTGACTTTCGGTGAGACAATGTAAAATGGCCTAGCATGACAATCGGTATGACAATCCTGATTGTCATGCTAGTTCATTTTCAATTGTCTTGCTGATTTAAAGCTTAAATTTAATCCAATTAAACTTCTGAAAATTCCTAAAATTCCTAGAATTAATTCAGAATTAATTAATCAATTAATTCAATTAATAAATAAATTATTCTTCGCAGATATAATTTATTTTCTTAATTAAATTAGATGACTTAATTAATTAATAGAGAATTAATTCTAGTCTTGAGCAGCAACCATTCTTCTGCAAATCTTCTGAAAATCACTGAAAATTATGAATCAATTCCACCACTTCAACGTTGACACTCGATGTACTGTCTGGTTCATGAGTGACTAACTTCCGTGACGTTTCTTCATGTCTTGACTCTGACACTTTGATTTTCTTCAGATTAAATCCTTGTAATTAATTGATACTCTGACGAGATCTCTGTCACTTGATTAAATCCACGATCTTGATTTATATCACTGAGGCATGATCAACTTCTTGAACTTCTTCCAGTGAATTAACTCCTCAAGTCTGTAGATGAACATTATCTCTGAATCCTTTGACAGATATTACTTTGCGAGATCTCTCTGACGGTCGATCCACTATTTACTTATTACATTCTTATTTGAGTTGAGTTGAATCCTCGAATATACAAATAGGTTATGACATATGACTTACAGGTGTTAATCTCTTGTGAAGCAACGGTGGATCTTGAGATTTAGAACTTGCCATGCTAGCATAGGTTCATGTATGATGTGCATGATTAGTGGGTAACTCTAACAGTTTTATTCGCCCTGTGTAATCAAAAGGAATAACTTGTGCTTAAATCGTTGTGTTGCCAATTTCTGTAGACATATAGGAACTCAGCATAATTGATGACTATTCAACTTCTATCTTAATTGTGGATGTTTGGTAGAAAGGTATTAGTACAATGAAAGTTGGCTTTTATCGGTTTCGTGTTATTCGATTAATATCATCACTGTCACATGCTAAAGGTAATAACAATAACTATTGAAGGAAGTAGTAATGAAGTTGTGATATCATGAGTGTTTTAATATTGTTAATTTGAAGTTATTAATTAAGTAATTAAGTGTAGTTAATATTTAGTCAACAATTCTAAGTGTTAGTGTCTTAACATTGAGAAGTAATCATACATTGGTGCGTGAGTTTAATTAAACAATAATTAGTCTGAGTCTCTATGGGAACGAACTACAAAGTATTATATATTACTTGCGAACGCGTATACTTGCGTCAATATTAGCGCGTATTTTCGCCCTAACACATGCTATGTGCAAACATGTTATTCCAGTAAGGCATGCTAAATGGCATTTGTAGCATACTATATGCAGCATAATAAGGATTAAGTACAAATGGCATATTAGCAAACTGTGCATTCATGTTCTGTGTAGACATAGCATTAACAGGCATGAGAGGCATGGCATTCATGTTAGGAAATTGAGGTTGCACAGACATGGAAGTAGGCGTGGCAGATTTGCAATTAACAGACAGATGATTTACACTACCACACTTCACACAGATTTTTCTAGGAGCATATTTATCAGGTGTGTCGTTATTGTGTTTGTTAATCCCTACTTTACCATTCCTATTGTTATTCTTTTTAGTCTCTATTTTTACCTCAATTTTTTCAAGTCTGTCACTTAACTGTTGACCAACATTAGCCTTTTTCCCTTTTTTAACTTGACTCGATTCTCCTGAAATAAAGTTCTTGGAAACAGACCCATACTTCTCATTCATCTTAACAAGTTTGGCTTTACTGATAGGCTTGCTCACAGCCGACATATGAGGATTTTCATCATTCGACGGAAAACCCTTTTTGTTATCCGACGGATGATCCTCATCATCCGTCGAGTCTACATCTGTAAGCACTCCATCTACCAAATTTGGTTCTAGTTTCTCTTTGTTCTTTTTCCAGGCTGCATCACAGAAAGACTCAATTCCTTGAACTTTGGTGATTTGAGCATGGACATCCCTGGATGTTTTCCAAGCTTTAATCACCTCTTGTTCACGCATGAGCTGCTTCTTTAAAATATCCTCTTTCTTCAAGGACTCAGTTAATTTCTCCTTGGCAATTTTACACTCAATTCTTAATTTTTCAAAATCAATAAACTGAGACTCAAGCACATTATTTCTCTCACTCAAAAACAAATTATTTTCTTTGATTTTGGCATTTTCTTTAGTAAGAGACTTAAGTGTAACACGCGAATGATATAACTCTGTAGACATGTCATTTATGGCATCATTACACTCAGCTTTAGATAAATGTGCAAGATTTGTAGTAATTACATGATTGCTTGAAGAACTTATTTCTGTCTCATCAGACTTGGCCACTAGGGCTATATTGACATACCTGACATCTTCATCTTCATCCAGACCATCTACTGCCCAGTCATTTTCTTGTGTTATGAAAGCCCTTTCCTTTTGTTTGAGTAGCTCAAAGTATTTTTTCTTATAATCCACTGGCTCAAACTTTTTCTTACTGGAATCTGACTTCCTACACTCACTGGAAAAATGCCCTGCCAAGCCACATTTGAAACATTTGAATTTTGATTTATCCACCATATTTCTATTTGGCTTGGCTGCTCCAAAGTTCTTCTTGAACTTGAGCTTGGAAAATCTCCTGGAAAGAAATGCTAGATGTTCATCAATGTCTTCCATGTCATCTTGGCTCAAAGAATCTTCACTTTCTACTGCAAGCCCCTTGCCCTTGTTCTCACAGACCCTTGAAGTTGATTCAACAACTTCCATCTTCACTTCCTTCTCCTTTTCCAACTCAGCAACTAGTGCAATGGATCCTCCTTTCTTCTTTCCTCTCTCCATCATTTCATCCTGCTCTATTTCAAGCTCATAGGTTTTCAGGATGCCATACAGTCTCTCCAAAGTAAACTCCTTATAATCATATGAGTTTCTTAATAAGACTGTCATTGGTTTCCATTCCTTTGGAAGAGATCTAAGGAATTTCAGATTGGAGTCTTTTGTCTGATAGACCTTTCCATGCAACTTTAAAGCATTCAGTAGTTTTTGAAACCTACTAAAAATGTCAGTGAGAGACTCACTTTCTTCATTGTGAAAATGCTCATATTGCTGAATCAAGAGCTGCATCTTGTTTTCTCTAACTTGCTTAGTGCCATCACAGATTATCTGTATTGTGTCCCAAACATCCTTGGCAGTTTTGCAGTTGATTATGTTGTCAAACATATCTCCATCCACTCCATTAAACAGGATGTTCATGGCCTTTTTATCCTTCCTAACTTGTTCAATGTCAGGATCAGACCATTCATGCCTTGGCTTGGGGACTGATGGCTCATTTCCTGTTGCTGCTCTCATTGGAACATGAGGGCTTCTTTCTATGCAGTCAACATAGGCCTCATCTTGAGAAAGTAAATGAAGATGCATCTTTACCATCCAATGATGGTAATTATCTTTATCCAGAAAAGGGATCTTGACTCCAACATCCTTCTTGTTCATCTTGTTGTATTGTTTTGATCTTTAAACTCTTTGTAAGTTAAGAGCTTGCTCTGATACCAATTGTTAGTCCCTTAACAATATGACAAGAATTTCAGAAGGGGGGTTCAATAGAATTCTTGAAATAAAATGTTCTAACTCAAATATAAATATAAGTGTATTGATTAGCACAATGCGGAATAAAAACTTAAGTGAATCAAAACACAAGTAATTAAAAACAAGAGTCTTTAAAAAGTTTCTGGTGGATTTGAATGATTCCACCAGAGATATATATTATATATCGAGAGAACCCTGTGTGCAGAAATGCTCACAGCTGCTTACAACAATTGAACTTCTAAGACTACAGAGAAATGCTAAGAATCCTGCTACAAATGTTTCTCTGCTTTCTTGCTTAGATCGATAGTGTCTTAGTTGCTACTTCTTGGTTTATATATATCACCAAGATTACAAAATAATAAGACAAGATAATAAAACAAAAACTATCTAGTCTATTACAATGCTACTTCATTACTCTATTCCAGCATCTTTGAATATCTTCATAATAGCATGGAAATGGCAATGCTTCTTTGTTCTCGAAAACCCAGTTGAATAGGCTATCACATTCCATTTGCATCCACTCGACGCATGTGACTGTGTTGTCACTGTCAACTGATATTTGAATTCTTTATCCATCGGGTTCATGATCATCCGTCGAGTTATTGATCATCCGTCGGGTTGTCTATTTGATCATCCGTCGACTTCATTGTAGATTATCCGTCGGATAGCAAACTGACACTTGACTTTATTTCATTTATGCAGAATTACAAGACATCATTTATGTATAATTAACCAACCTATTCTGCATATCTAGTTAAAGTTAACATGACTTGAATACTACTTACAGAATCTATACAATGGTGAATGCAGAAATGTGCTACAGACTTATTGTTACATAAGCTACTCACTCGATGGATAATAAGTCATCATCCGTCGGGACTATAATGAGTCATCCGTCGGGACTCATTATTTCACTCAGTAAAATCTACTAAGGTATTTTGTTCATGAAATCATCAAGTACACAACATATACACAACACTACTCCATTTTGTTGAGGTGTTCTAGCAGCTGAGAATTTTTGAACAATGCCTTTGCTTTTGCAGAATTCACTCAATGTTACATTCCTGAATTCTGTTCCATTATTACTTCTCAATCTCTTTACACAATTATGATTTTCAGTCTGTTTTTCTATCTTCTTGATGTGCTCAATTATGATGTGTGGAGTCTCATCTTTAGAGTGCATGAACTCTACCCAAGTGTATCTTGAGAAATCATCCACCATCACAAGTGCATATTTGTTCCTTGAAATTGATAAGACATTTACTAGTCCAAATAAGTCCATGTGAATAAGTTGCAATGGCGCACTTATAGAATTTACAGTTTTTGACTTGTGACTTGATCTTTTCATTTTTCCTTTCTGACAAGCTTCACAGACTTCAACTTGAGTAAACTCCAGATTAGGCATGTCTCTTACTAACTCCTTTTTGACCAAGGTGTTAATTTCCTTGAAATTCAAGTGAGATAACTTTTTATGACATAGCTTCTTTTGTTCTTCTGATGCCTTGGTGTAGAAGCAACGAATTCCATCCTTATTTGCTGAGTCCAAGTTTGCAACAAATAAACTTCCTTTTCTTCGTCTTTTCAGAGCAACTTCACCAGTTTTCTTGCTGATAAAAGTGCATTCTTCTTTGTTGAATAAAACTTTAAAACATTTGTCTGTAAATTGGCTAACACTGAGAAGATTCACTTCAAGACCAGTTACCAGTGCTACATCATCAATGACAATATTTTCAGAAACAATCTTGCCATATCACATTGTGAATCCTTTGATGTTTTCTCCAAAGGTCACCAAAGGGCCAGTCTTTTACTTAAATTATGATAGCAGGGCCTTATCACCTGTCGTATGTCTGGAACATCCACTGTCTATGATCCATATGACCTTCTTCATTTTGCCCTGCACACAATGAGTTTTAAGTGTGTTTAGCAACTCAAGCAGTGTCGGGCACTTTCTTCTTGTTAACTGATTTAGCAGAAGTAGAATGAGTTGTTTTAGATAAAATAGAGTTTATTGAGTGTTGTGATTTTTCCCTATCTGCTGTAGACCCAATTTTTATTTCCTTAAGGTCTACTCTCAGCTTGTGGTAACTTTTCATTACTTTCAAGTTGCAAAAGATGCAATCAAACTTGTCACAGAATGAGTAGGGATCATTTGCATCTGCTTCATTGTATTTGCAGGCTCCTTCAACTGGATTGCTAACAACCTTTTTACAAAGGTGAGTTAGATGATTCACAGAGCCACATTTCTCACATTTCTTTCTTGGAGCATCTACAACATAAGCAAAATTGTTGCTTTTATTTATCCCCATTTTCCCATTTTAATTTTTCTTCTTCTTTCTTGCATCTTCAGTTTTGGTTTCTTTGACAGGTGTCTTGGAGCCTTGGTTGTCCATGAGCTTCTCTTCAGCTTTGGAAGATTGAGTTGCTTCTGCATTTTTCTTCTCATAGTCTTCATCAGCAATTTCTTACTTGATAATCAACTCTTCTTCACTGAAGTTAACTTCACATGCCTTGAACATAGGTGAAACAATATTTTTCAGCATTGCTGTAATATTTTCATTTTCTGTTGATTTTTCTTTGTCACCTATATCTTTCTTTTTGCTATTCAAGGCATCATAATCAAGACCAATAGCAATATTTTGCACATGGCTTGTTTTTTCATGGTATTGTCCAACCAACTCTGATGCATTCTTGAAGGACTTCAACTTTACCTCATTCTTTTCCAGCTTCTCCCTTAGTACTGCTTCAATTTCACTTGCACACTTGAGCTTGTTCTTCAGATATGCATTTTCTTGTCTTACAGCTTCAAGCTCTACCAACAACAATTCAGCTTCTTGTTTCTCATCTTCAAGCTTCTCATTTGTCTTTGTCAGTCTGCTAACTTCTTCATTAGCAGCAACCATACTTGTATGAATGTGAAACATTTTTGTGCTCATCTTTTCTACAGTTTCATTATATTGACTCACATTTAAATCAATGGTAGTGAGAGTTGGTACCTGTGATTTTGACGAGGATGACTCTCCTTGCTCCAAGACCATTAATGCATAATTTCCAACTTCCTCATGTTCATCATTATCAGAGTCATCCCAATTTTTTCCCTCTGCAATATAAGCTTTGCTTTACTGTTTCTTCAGAAGAGCTTCATACTTTGCTTCCAATTCAAGATAAGCTTTGTCTTTCTTTGCTTTCTTGGGTTTCCCGCATTCTGTAGCAAAGTGGCCTAGTTTATCATAATTGAAGCACCTTATCTTTGATCTGTCAACAGATCCAGTTTTGTAGCCATTTTTGCTATCAGATGTGTACTTCCTTTTTCCTTTCCAACTGCTGTCTTTGTTAAATGATTGTCTTTTACCCTTGAAGAATCTTGGCTTCTTTACTCTAATGTTAGAGAACTTTCTTGCCAGATAGGCCATTGACTGATCAAGCTCATCAAGTTCATCCAGGGTGTAGAACTCATCTTCTTCCAATTCCGGAATGACTTGTTCCTGTGAATCATTGGTTCTTTGCTCACTTGTTGAGGCAACTGGAGTCTGGGATCTTGGCTCATCATTAGAGGTCTGGCTTTTATTGATAGTTAGAGCACTTGAACCATCTATAACATACCCTTGACCAGCTCTTAATGATTTTATTTGAATCATTTCTAATTCATATGTTTTTAAGATTCCATACAGAACTTCCAGAGTTATTCTGCTCAAGTCTCTCCCTTCTCTGATTGCTGAAATTTTCTGTTCCAAATGATCAGGAAGTGTAAGCAAAAATTTTAGATTCACTTCTTCAGCTTCATATTATTTTTCATGGAGCTGCAAGTCATTTAGCAGCTTATTAAATCTTTCAAACACATCAGTGATACTTTCTTTTGGTTTAGCCATGAAACCCTCATACTGTGAAATCGGTATCCTTCTTTGATTAGATCTAACTTCCTCGGTTCCTTCACAGAGTATTTCAATCTTTTTCCAGATCTTCTTAGCAGTTCTTTTCTACAGGCCCAAGGGGACAAAACTACTCAAAGATTTGTAGGTTCTCTTTAGTTTTTTATTATGTAACTGATTTACTTTGTAGATACTCTTTAGTTATTAATTCCTTAATTAATCATTTTTGTGCAAAAATATTATAATTTAAGTCATCTTCATGCAATTAGATCTTTAGTTTATAAAAAACTATTGTCATCTTAAAAGAAAATTAATACAATGCAATCCGGTGTCATGAAAATTATACATAAGTTACACGGGTGCCTATTATTATATAATGACTATTTTTGTGCAAAAATATTATAATTGATGATATTTTTGTACAATTAAGTCTACTTTAAGTGACATTAAGAAATTTCAAACACTATATCATTTTAGAAGGCAAAAATTTAGCATCCCGTGGTTCTGCCGGAGTGGTTATCGGGCATGACTAGAAATCGTGCGGGTTCGCCCGCGCAGGTTTTCTTTTGACTAATGTTGAATCAACTACAATTAAGCTAAATATAAAAAAAACTACAATAGAGATATGATAAATTAAATCAACGATCAATCATAAGTACTTAATCAAAAAAATTACTAACCTAGAAGAAAAAAAAATATGATTCAAACTATTATTGTGAATTGTTTTAATACTAGCATAATAACCCGCTTATGACCATGTTTCAGTATGAGTATTATATATTTTCTCTAATTTCCGAAACTGAACTTTCAGCTTGCATATGTTTTATTAATAAAAATAAAGAGTATAGTCGACAATAATTTAATTTAACTTCAATGTATAAAAATACATGTATTAGAAGTAATTTATGTTCGTTAATTGTCTAAACTGTTGAGTAATAGTACATTGTACCATATTTATTATTTCTTTTCTTGGTTTTGACGGTTTTAGTGATATCAAATTTTTATTTGTATCTAATTTCTGAATTAAAAATGTTGATATTAATTATAATTTGTGTAGGTGGTTTAAAAATAATTGAAATTTGTTCTATGTGAAATTGAAAATATCTCCGTCTAATTTTAGCTTGTGTTAAAGTGTTAGTATAATATGATTAAATTCATCGCAGCGGTGTATAATTTAGTAAGTATAGGTATATTCATATTTTATGTATGAGATACATTTATACTATTATATTAAAAACGAAAAAATAAAAATTTGGTTGTTGGTTATTTGTCACTTTTATTTTGGAAATTATATATTTAACATAAAACAATTTTCTTAATACACTAATACTCGCTATATAATTACATAAATACAAATGAAATTAAATATATATAATTGTTTCTAGCCGAAAGAAAATAATATATACTATTGACGCGGGCAAAAAAATTATGCTATTAAGCGGTGTAAAACAAAATAATTAAATATATATAATGGACTGTCGATGTAAAACAAAATAATTAAATATGGATAATGGTCTTTTGTTAGAAAAAAATATATACGAATCACCCGGGCCAAAATAATTATATTATTGAAGGATCTAAAATAAGATTAAAATTAGAATAATTGGTTCGTAGGTATGATAGCCTGAGATAAAATAAAATAATATACACTATTCATACGGGTTTAAACAACATTATACTACTGATCCGGGTTAAAACTAGAAATAAGAAAAAAAACTAAATATTGTTAGTTGATTTGTTATACCGGCCTAAAACACAATATATATAATAAATCCAAGATAAAAAATTGAAACTAAAAAATAATTAGACCAATTATATATATATATTAGGGAAAAAAATTATATAAAATATCTGAGTTTAAATAAATTATATTAAAATTTGAATATAGTTACTTAAATTTTGTCGATATAATGTGTTCAGATTCAAACAAAATAATGTGTACAATGAAAGATTAAAATAAGGTTAAAATTAAATTAATGATGATTCTCATTAAAATATTAAAATTAAATAAATAGTAAAATATAACAAATTTAAATAATTGAATATTAAAATTAAAAAATATAATTATATATATTTAAAACAACCATAAATCACACATGTTATAGGTTAATATTATATAATAAGTAACTGTGTGTATTAATATTAGTATTACGCGCAGGTTGTTTTATAGCATAGAAATTTATATAAATTTAAATCATGGTCAAGTTTTTTTCGCGAAGCTAACATTTTATTCCACTTCTCTCATTTATACTTCAAGTATGATTGCCATAATATATACTTCCTCGATCATTTTAAGACATTCAAACGTAATCCAAACAAGAGTCAACTGAAGATGAGAGTTTCGTTTCAAAACGCCAACGGGAGCCCTTTCTATCTTTCAAACAAAGTTTGAACATTCCCGAACAAAATTAAAAAGTGTGCAGAGCCCCGACCTAATCTGGGGATATGCTAACTTTAAACAAATAATTGAGCTTAATTTGATGAACCTAAGTAATTTTCGAAACCCACTTAAAAAAATGTGATTTTAGAACCCGCTTACACTAGGTAGGGAACTTTGATTATTGGATGGGATGTGTTTTGTCCTTTTCACTTCTAGTTATTTTTTTCATTTGTTTTTTAAAACATTTCAAGTATCAATAATTAATTCGGTCCGTATACAGATTCAATAATAATGTCATTTTTTTTTCAAATCAAAATTCTCTAAGCTCGAATAAATTTTTTTAAATGGTCAAGCACGATTACTAGTTTCACTTGATCGTTCGATAATCTAAACCAAATCCTGATTATTTTTCAAATATTGGGTCAAATACTTGAAATCTCACCACAAATCAAACTAACAATTTTGATATATGGTTTAATGACATGACCTTATAAAAGTTTCCAACACATTAATTCATGTAGATATAGAATATTATAAATATCCTAATTTGTTGGAATGACGTTCTCGTTGAATTAATATACTTTTTCTATGTAAAAAAACAACAAAATTTTCAAATTAGATAGTTTAAAAAATTAGCATTTGTGAACAATAGTTAAATTTTATATATTTTCAAAATTCGAGTTGTTTCTGAAGTTAAGTTCGAAATAAGCATAAATATATTTATTCAAATTAAAAATTGTATAGAGTTGTAAATTGTTGTTACGCTAAATACCGCTTTATCTATTTCATAATTGTTGACTTTGTTAAGTTTTCACGGTTACTTTGATTAACGACTAAATTTAACATTTTTTTTTTGCTAAATTAACTAAATTCATTTTATTTTCTTAAAATTAATTTACATATAAATGTTAGCAAAATAATTATTAGTGAATAAACAAGTAGTATAAACTTTATTTATTTTTTTATAAGTGTTTACCTGGTTATTCTATACAATATCATATATTTTAATGTGATGCTTACTTAATAAAATATCATATTAAGCTTCTTATATAAAAAAGAAGATTGTAAACAAACAAATTTGAACATAAAATAAAAAGTGAAAATGCTCTTGTTTGTGTTCGTAACGTTTTCTCATATTCATGTACTTTTTTACTCGTATATCAAATTATCGCACCAAACACTAACTATATGTGTCGTAAGTCGTGACGTTTGGTGTTCACAAAATCTTAATTGTAACTTTAAATTGGTTAAAAATATATATTACAAGTAACTAAATTAATAAATTTAGAAAAAATGATTAGAAAATGTTATTCCATGCAATGCAATAAAGAAAATATCAAATTTTAAACTTAAATGACACACCCATATTTAGTGCATGGTCAATAGTTTGCTCAGTTGATTAAAAAAATGATAACTATATTCTTGGTTACAGGTTTGAATTTATGTATGGAGGGAGAATTTATCATTATATCTCTTGATTAAGAGGTTGTCACTTAAGTGTTGATTTATGTAGTTTGCATGATATTGTAGGAAGGTTTACCGAGTACGCACCCGAACGGTAGTGGCTGCGGGTTAATTATGATTAAAAATATATATGAATGATGTAGTAACACGATGATATTAAATTGTGCAAATTGATTGGTAGAGTTTAATTCAATTCTCACGGGCAACAAATATTTTTAAACATATATACAGGCAAATATGTGATTTCATATAAATAAATTATCTCATATTGGACTATTAGATTAGAAAAAATATAAAAGAGAAGAGATTTTTTATATAAGAAACTCGAAAGTACCAACACGACCTATTCAATCCCAAAGTGACTTGTTATTAGGAATTTTATTCCTTTGCACTTAAATACTCCATCCGTCCCAATTTATCTGTCTTGTTTGATTTTTTACGGTTAAATTGGGTTTAATGTACTTTAATATGTATTTTCAGTTTCTCAAAATAATAAAAAATTAAGTTTTTATTTACGGTCAAAATTCAGTCAATTTGACCATAAAAAATCAAGCAAGACAGATAAATTGAAACGGAGGAGGTATTTAATTTCATTTAAGGATGACTAACTCAAGTCACTCGCATTATAATAACCATTTGAAGGATATTGAGAATAGTCCCATATCTAGCATTTTAATTATCAATTCTCCACTTTCCACTTTTTCATTCACCTTTTGCTTTGCCATCTCTTACTTTTTCCTATTTATTAGTTTTTTCAATAAAACCGAAATCTAATGCTATATGAAAACTTTTTGAGTAGCTTATTATTAAATTTGTTAATCTTGCCCATTTTTTTGGATGGTAATATGTTATGTGTCCTACTATAGTTTTCGGTAGCATTTTAGAGAAGAATTTATATAATATTTTGGGTGATGTGCAAGACTCATATTGTATCTATAACAGTGGTGGATGTCGCAAAAACTCATTTTTTATAATAATTTTTTCCCCATAATTTAGGGGTATTTTTTACTCCAATAACAATTGATACAAGTGATAGTTTTAAATAATATGCTACCAATGATACTCATGTAAAATTCAATTGTGATGCTACTAGTTTCATGACTAGTATAGATTAAATTATTTAAGATGTCATTTTAATACTTTTTAGATTAAAGAATTTGAAAATAGTATATGTGATAATTAATTTGAAAACAAGATGAATATTTGTTTAACTTATTTATTTTGTATAATTAAATTGTAATTGACAGTTTGAAAATCTGTTCCCGCTGAATTTCAATATTTTAATAAAATTTTCGGTTGTTCTTCATAAAAATATTTAACTTCATTTAATATAAATAATTTTGAAAAAAAACAAATAAAATACAGAAAAACACCCACTCCGGATATATGACTAGACTAGAATCAAATCAAAAATATTACAGTCGGAGAAAGATAGATACAGAGTGAGTGTGTGTATACAATCAATTAAAGGAAGGGATGGGAGGGATAACAGCAGCGATAATAGCAATAGCAGGAATAGTACTGGGCTGGATTACAATAGAGATAGCTTGTAAACCATGTCTTGAACAGGGTCGTCAAGCCATTGATCGCAGTCTCAATCCTGATTATGATCCTGACGATGATAATGATCATCATACCAACATTTCAATTCGAGCTCCTCTTAACCCACCTTCCAAAATCACTGATAATGATCATCATCAAGAGCCTGCGTCTTCTCGTCTCGCCTGATTTATTGTTGCCCCATCTTCTTTGATTTTGGGTATTTCTTTCCCTGTATTTGTTCTTGCATTTTCTTGACTTTCTTGAAATTTAAATGTGGGGTTTTATGTATTTTTTGTTTTGTTTCGGGGTTGATGTGAACTTTGGAATTTCATTTTTTAAGATTTTGTTCGAGAAAATTTGAAATGATTGTTTTATTTGGTTATAGTTATAAATGGGGAGGATGTGATGGCCTAATATCTTGTGTTAAGATTGGTGGTTTGAAGCTGTAATTTTGTAAACAAATGATAGTCTTTCAAATGAAGTAAGTGGACATTTTGTTGCTAATTTGGAGAAGATTTGTTACTGAAAGGCATTGTT
The DNA here is from genome assembly GCF_009905375.1 of Apium graveolens. NCBI lineage: Eukaryota > Viridiplantae > Streptophyta > Magnoliopsida > Apiales > Apiaceae > Apium > Apium graveolens. The sequence goes on along the minus strand of NC_133654.1, from coordinate 55,791,480 downwards.
GAATGTTGACATAGAATTATCATCATCCCTATTGTTCTCATGAATTTATCGTTGTTGGTTAGATATATCATCTATTTATTTCAGTATTCGATTGACCTATGTTGTTAAGATATACCTAGAAGCTATTGCACCTATATTTAATTATACTCTCTTTAACAGATTCCTTATCCTAATACTTTTTTTGTGGAGAGTGAGTCTTTTAAACATTGTACATTCACGACTCATTCACCGTATTCTGCTCCGGGCCATTAAAACTAGGAAAGCAACTGCATAAGAGTATCAAACAGGTCACTTACCCTGAAACACAGAGCTACTTTGTTAGAAATTTAGAATAGAGCCCTTGATGGATAATAGTTACTCGTTACAGTGTAAATGATAGTTTGAAGATAATATCGTTTTTCGTAAACATTAAATCTTAAGATGTTGATGAGCCCCCAGGTCTTCTACTGGAGGTGATTGATTTTCTCGTTTTGCAGAATTTTAACAAAGATGCGCTCAGAGATGAAGAATGCATATTAACTAGTAACCATTCGGAGTACAGTCTTTTTGTTTGTATCTTGTAGTTCTTTTAACGGAATTATGGAAGTAACCCTTATGGCAGTCCATTACATATTTACATTAGTTGTATGCCTCAATAGCATTATTTTAGCTTCTCCTTAATGGTTCTTACTAAGTTACTCCCTAGGTTCTGTTCACTAGGATAGAATGGAAAGGAGAAATACTTATATGAGATTTATACTCTTATTTAGAGGAAATGGGGAGAAATGTATATAATTTTTTATTCCTTCATTCTTTTCCTTGCTATCTAAATTACAATTCTAATCCACCAATTTTGAAAGGAATGCTCCATTTCAATTTCTCATTTCCCCTAAAAATTAAAATCTTCATCGTAGAAATTTTCCTACTCCATTTTTTTCACTATTTCCTCGTTCATTCATTCTTCCGCTATAAAATTTGGTTCTAATTTTATTCCATTCTTTCACCATTCCATGTCTTCCAAGTTGAAACAACCTTTGTGGTACATAAGTTGCTTCTGACCGGAGATGGAAATTACGTGCTTCTTGTGACTTAAGCTAAAAGTTGACTCTCCTTGCTTGGAGGAGTTTCCAAATTATAGTCCTGAAACTCTGAATCGTTGGAGTTGTCTTGTGATATGGAATATAGTCCTAGTAAATATTAGGTAGGGGTACTAATAATTGGGGATATTTGCAGTGTGGATTACTTCAAAAGCTATAGATTACACACGAAATTGGTTTAATCGAACAACAGATTTTGATTTTTTGTACGAGGTAGTGCCTCCAGTGAGCAGTGACAGTTGCTTTATGTTCTGATATATGGAGGCCTTAAATTAATTGATGGTAGTTTCTTGTTGCTAGTCTTATGTTTTGAAGTTATTTCCTAACTTTCAGATGAGTACTCTGCTCTAAAAATTAACTTTACACCTAATTTCTGTTACCACCATATCTGTGGTGTAGTTTCTCTGACTAAGGTAATCTTCTTTTAATGCTCCAATCAGGTATTCTCTGGGAGCTTGGCAATCTACAAATACTATTGCTTATCTCAATACATATCAGTTTATCTTAATACATATCAGTGTTTCACTGTCTTGTTCTGTTTAGAGTTGTGGCTCTCTTCTTTTTCCTTTGTTTTTTGACTAACATCTCATGATAGTTTTACATCTGACTTGAATTTTTAGTTCGTGTGCAATTTGATTAATTTAAGTTGATCAGGTGAAATGTATTATAGCAATCTTTCATTGCCAGTCGAAGGAAATATAGTTGAACATTGGTATAATCCCCAGATTTATTCCACATTTGAATGTTCAAGAGGCAAATTCTGATTGGTCCAAGTTCTGTCAAATGTTATCGTAGGAATTCGAAAACCGTATTGGGGAACTTTAGCAAGGCTCTACATAGATTAGATAAGTTACTTAGCAGCCTGTTTTGTTGCCTGTTTCTGCAATTTTATACTCCGACCTCTAGGCTGCTGAAATAGTTAAATAACAAGCAACCCCTGAAACATGGAAAATATAGGTACCTCACAATTTTAGGCGTTCTATCCAAGGCAAACTACGGAACGCATCTATTTTGATGATTTCTTGAAACAAATTTTATAATAATATACGAGACCAAAGCAAGTCTCCGAAAGAAATCATGATAATTATGCTAAAAACTGACCTGTATTTGATAATTTTTCACAAAGCCCAAAATAAAATGCAAACTGATTTTAGGGGCTTAGAAAAGTTCTCATAAATTTATGAAAACATTCCTATTTTTAAGTTACGTGACATCTTTATATTTATTATATTTTTAAAATTTTTTAATCACTATAATTTGATTTTTTTTTTCAATTTTAGTATTTTTAAATTAAACTAATAATATACTAATAATTTTAATAAAAAGTTAAACTAATACTAAATTGTAAATTACTACTCCCTCCGTCCCAATTTATCTGTCATGTTTGACTTTTTGCGGTCAAATTGACCTGACTTTGACTGAAAATTTCACATTGTATAATATCAAAAATATTAATAAAATTTATATTCTTAAAAAGTATGTTTAATTTACTTTTATATGTATTTTTTAATTTTTTAAAATAATGAAAGAATGAGTTTTTATTTACGGTCAAAGTTGAGTCAATTTGACCATCAAAAGTAAAACAAAACAGATAAATTGGGACGGATATCAAATTATATTTGTAATGTTTTATTGATTTATTTAAATTAATTAAATTAATATTACAATAAGATATCTAGAATTATGTATTATATTTTATATAAAAAGAGAAAGGAAATACAAAATTAATTTATGTTGAAATGGGCTCGTGGATTGGAGTTGGAGGAAAATGATCACATTTATTTGGTCCGGTGCCTACGTGACATTTTAAAGATTCCACTGGCTGTTGGGTTTTCTGAGGGTTGAAAGGGGTTAATTTAAAATACAAAAATTGAATTTTTCTAACCCCAATTCGGGGTGTTGGCAACTTACCTTTTTTTTTATTCCTTCTCTCTGTTTCATTCTCTCTCCCTTTCTCACTCTCTCTATTAAAAGTTTTTCATTTTTTTTCTTTTGAATTTTTTTGAATTTTTTAAAAATATTTTAAAATTTAGTTAAAATTTTTAGATTAAATTTAAAAATATTCACTAACTTTTATACATAATAAAAATCAACATTACTCTAACTTCGAACCAAACATGTCAAGACTTCAATCCCTACTAACTCCGCACCTACGTCCAAACGAGGTAAGGGTTCAACCTAGCCTAACCCAACCTAACCTAGCTTAGCCCAACCCAACCCCTCCCTCCTCAACCCCCAATCCAAATAAGGCCTTATACTTCGTATGACCCGATCATTTCATTCTTTACACTTTGCTTTTTGTCTTTTTGAATGTCCCGTCCAATTATTTACATTTCAAAACTTTCCAAAAATTGTATATGGATCCCACCACTTTCCTATTTTTTACCTTTTCTCTCTACTTTTACTCCAGTACCTCCTTTTTATACATTAAATCAATGGTTCCCACTACTTCACTCATTTTTCTTTCTCTTTTTCACTATTTTATACATATTTATTAATCTCCGTACCAAACCATAGTACGATCCAAAATGATTCACATGATATTCTCTGATGGATTCTAATATAATTAGAAAAAAAGATGAAATTTATGTATTTATATTAAAAATAATAATTAAAATAGTTTCATACTTGATACCCAATTTGGGACCTCTCTTGATAAAGTAGATCTTAATTTTTGAACTAGGTCCAAAATTTAATATATTACAAAAAAAATAAAATAAACTTCCACCAAAAGAGAACTAAATGAATGCAGAACAGGTTTGCTCAGGACAAAATACAATTAAACCTTGATTAAGTAATACCCGATAAAGTAATCACCTCGTAACAAATTTTGTCGGTCCTAACTTGGGTCTATGTTGTAAATTAATATTCTCGCTAAAAGTAAAAGATAAAAAAATTAGAAAGTTATTAAGGGCCCAAGTAATATGTAAAGTAATAATTCTATAATTATATATATAATATAAATGAGTTACAAAATTCAATTCCTTTAAAATATGAATCGATTGTAGCTTGTTTTTTCTTTCCACCAAAGCCAAAACTAATATCATTCTTGCCTTCATGTAAAGCATAAATAACTCCCGATATATTTTGCTCGTGTTGTTAAAAGTAATTTTTTATGTTATTCCCTAATAATACAACAAGAATTACAGAATGGGGGTTGAATGTAATATTTTTTTGTTGATCATTCGTCAGGTAGCTATTTAACACTTGACTCCATTTCACTTATGCATAATTACAAGACATATAATATTTAAAAATTAATCAACCTATTCTGCATATCTACTGGTAGTCAACATGACTCATAAGCTACTACAGAATCTACACAAAGTTGTTTGCAGAAATGTGCTGCACTACTTATTATTACATAAGCTACTCACTCGATGGATGTCAAATCATCATCCGTCGGGACTATATTGAATCATCCGTCGCGACTATATTTGATCATCCGTCAAGTGCTACAAAATTCACTAAGTTAAATCTACTAAGGTGTTTTATATAATTTATCATCAAGTTCACAATATATTACTAACAATCTCCCCCAATTTATGTCTACTGGAATTGTAGCTATAAATTAAGAGAAACTTGATGATAACAAAATACTCTAAGAATACAGATTGAAAATAGTAGATAAAACTGATTAGTGCTGCAATATTTACTGAAAATTGAACAATGCAAAATATACAAAGAATAACTCACAATCATTATCAAGGTGATCCTCTAGTCTGAGCAGATAAGTCTATTTCCTTGATTTTCTAGGTTTCTTCCCAAGCCTCATGTTGTTCTCTTCTATCTGATTTTGGAGTTGTCTGTGGAATTCAAGTTCATCAGCTTCTGAGAGATCTAGCATTCCTGGCATTTCCAATAGAGTCTCATTGCTAGAGATACTCAACTGGTCCTCCAATTTGAAAAATCTTCTAACTCCTTTTTCATCCCTGAATTCCATCAACCAATAAGGCCTTAAATGCACTCTATTTCCTGTGAAGGGAATTGATAGAGTTTTTGGAAGTGCATCTTTAGCTTTATTACTCCTCAGCTCCTCAATCTTCTTTAGAACCAGTCTCCTTGCAGTCACATTGTACCCAAATTTCTTTTTGAAGGATGAGTAGATCTTTATTAGAACAGATTGGCTTTCTAGAAGGATCCTGTGAAGTGGCCATATGATCTCTTTTCCTCCCTTGTATTTGAATACCAGCCTTTCAGGTAGATGTCTGTAAGCATCAATTTCTCTAACTTCTTCCAATTCATCTAAGTAGAGGTTAATGTCAGAAAACTCTTTGATGTCACAGATGTACAACATATCTCCTTTGTTGACTGTGGATTGAGATTTGACCAGGGTCTTGGATTTGAGAGTCACTGGTTTCACTTTCTTACTTGCTCTAATCTTTGTCTTCTTTGACTTGAAGATAGGAAAGTTCAGCTCAGGAATTGGCAAACTATCCCAGTCCACTGGCTCATCCTTTGGAATTATGGGCTCACCATAAATATTCCTAGTTGGATCCACCACCTTAAATTCTTCAAATACCACTGAGGGTTTTGATGTTTGAGTTAAAGTTGTGGACTTTTCAGGAATTTGGTCTTCCATTTCTTCATCACTAAATTCCAATTTTCTCTTGGAATGGAGCTTGTATCTGAATCTTCTTTTCTGCTGTGGTTCTTCTTGCACTTCCTGATCCTTAGGTTCAGCAATTACAGTTGGTTGTACAGGAATTTCTGTTGTGGTTTTTACAGCTTAAAACTTGGCCAAGATAGCAGCTTGCTTCTTCTTTTATTTAAGCTTTTTAGCATCCAGAGCAGCTTGCTTCTTTTCTTGCCTGATTCTTTCATTCTCTTCCTTCTTAGCTTCCACAAATATGGGGTGTCCAGTCACCACACAAATTTCCTTATCATTTCTGTAAATCTTGGCTAATCTTCTTTTGAGTGCTGAATTAGATGGATCTTTGTAAAAGGCAATTGACCTAGCTAACAGCTTCTTCTCATCTGGCCTAGGTGTCTCATACACAATATCCATAGGATTTTTGTCTGAGAACTTTGAGTAGTTCCTTTTAGGCTTCATGATTAGATCTGCTTTTGGAGATTTGATGCAAGATGTTTGGCCTTTTTCTAGATAATTCATACTCATTTCATTCACAGAAATGTTCTTGACTTGAGAGTGATGAATGAATGTTTTGTCTGGCTTCTGAATTGGCCCAAACTTTTGTTGAATTTATGCATCTATCTTTCTCCATTTTTCTTTTAACTCCTTCCCAGCTGCTGCTACATCAATTTTTAGCAGTTTGTCATCTTTGTTTAGTCTTGTTGCTGTCAGATTTATTATGTCAATGCTGTCCATGACTGGTGGCTTTGTGAAAGTAACTGTTGGCTGACTTGGATGTTTAGCACTTTCTGCTTCCCCTCACTCCTTGATCCCTCTTGACTGATTGGGACAATAGTGCTTTCTTTCTCCCCCTTTTTGTTATCAGCAAGTAAAGTAGAGGAAGAGGTTTATGCTGCCACTAGCTTTTGAAGCAAGTCTGTTTGCTATGCTTGATGTAGATGAATAGCTGTTAGAGAAGCTTCCATAGGAGTCATTTTTTTATCCAAGGAATCCACCTTGTTTGCAAGATCATTGTTCTTCCTTAGCTATCTTTTAATATCAATCATTGTAGCTTCTGGGAGTTTGGCATCTAATCTGTCATAAATATCCTTCTTTACTTGATTGATCTCTTTCTTGATAGAAGTGATATCCTGGTTGTGTTGAAGGCCTTGAATTTGATGCAGTTGCAGAGAACTTAGATGTGCCTGTAAGAGCTGCCTAGTGCCTGTATCTGTTGTAGATTGAATAACATTGTGTATTTCCTGAATTTGATGAATGAGAGTAACCTTGAAATGTTTAAGATCACAGTCCTTGAAGAATGCCCATGAAGGAAGGCAAGATCTAGAAATGGTGCCTGCTTCTCATCCTATGTTCATGAGCTCCTTACTTTCACCATCATTTCCAAAGAAATCAGTAGATTCCTCAGTCCCATAGTCAACATCATCATCAGCTCTAAGTGGCATAGCTATGATGGCATTCTTAGCTCTTTGCATTGACTAGGTGGTGTGCACCAAGTTCAGCATTCTTTCTGCATTTTTATTGCCCTGTCCAGCCAAAATTTGATATGCTGGAACATGATGAGTAAATGCCTCAGCATCCAAAGAGATGGAACCTATAATAGCTTAATTATGTTGAGATAGTTTCTCTATGTCTGCATCATTGACATTCATTGACTCACTAGCAATGATGTCCATCCTTATCCCTCATGTACCTGCATTTCTCTCAATTTCCCTCTCTTTTTGCATCAAGGGCTCCCCTTGGCTCCCCACCCTCACACCCTCACCTTCACCATCTAAGGTGGGACACCTTTCACTCACTTTTGCCAGTCCTGAAGAAATGGACTACATTTGATCACTCTTATTCTCTCCTTTTGCCTAGGAGCAACCCAACCTCTCACTCAATTCACTCCCTTCCCTCAGTCCTAAGCGTGATTGTACTACCACTATGTCTTCTGCACTTGTAAGAATTGAAGAAATTTGAAGTTGTGTAGAGACACCCGACGGATGAGGAATATCCATCGGGACAGTGGTATGGCTATCTGACGGATGACTGCTGTCAAGCTTATCCGTCGGGATACAATCACTACTCGACGGATGATGAATATCCATCAGGATAGAAGAAATGAATAAGTTTGGAGTGGAGACTATTGTAGACTCTGTGCAGATTGATGAAAATTTTGGCACAGATGTCTCAACAAACTCAGAAAGAAATGGCAAGTGAGCCAACAAATCATCTAAAAGATGATGCTCACTTGTTTGGATTTTTGGCTTCTCCAATAGAGTTAAAGATTGAGAATTTGGAAGTGATGTATTGATCATGTCAACATCCAGTGAGTGTGTGGGTGAATTTGGTGTTTCAGGTGCTTCAATTGTTAAAGATTTTGGTCGTGACTCCACATTTATTGAAGTCACATCAACCCGACTTTGAGATGGTGCAGTGACTGGGTCTTTAGCACCAGTTTGCACTGTGTGTGCCCTGTGCATCCCCGAGGGTTTTTGATCTTTTCTTTCTAGCATAAGTTTGTGGTGAGCTAGTGTCCCTACCCCTCTTGGCCTGTGCTCCTGGTTGGTAGCTTGTTTCAATAGTAACATCCTTTTGGGAGGATGAAACTAGAATTGAGCTTATTTCCTTATTAACAACCATAATTTGTTGGGAAACTGTAGTGTGGCTAGGTTTGGGTACACTCTTCTCATCAACCTTATCCTTAGGGTTTCTTTGATTTTCACCCTGTCCCTCACCTTTCTCACTCACCTTCACACTCCCCTCTTTTTGTTTAGTGGATTTTGCAACTGGTTTCTTTTAAAAGAAACTAGAGGGGACTTTCTTAGACTTGGATTTTGAAATTTGTGATTTAGTAGCTTGGATAGGCATCTGTTGGGTCATTGACACAGATGCCATTGCTACATTTGAAGGCAAAGAAGTGTGAGGTTGGAAGAGTGGAGAAAGTAGAACTTACCTCACTTACCTGAGGTCCCTCCATGATTGGAAATTAAAAAAGAGGCACCTCTTTGTGGTGGTTTGTCCTGTTGAGATCTGCAATAATCCTTTTTTCTTGAACCCAACAATTCAGCTTGTTGGTTGGGTTCTCAATCACAATGTTCTCAATGGGATGGTTAGCAAACATCATAAAGAATCTAGCATAATAGACACTTTTACCTCTCTTATTGAGTTCTCCTAACTTAAAGCCTAACTCAAACAAGACCAAGTCACTGGAATTAAAGTAATTATCAGTAACTAGCATGTAAAGCATGTTAAGCATAGAAATATTAACAGAATCAAAGTTACTAATCTTACCAGAGAATACCTTAGTTACCACATCACACATAAAGCTCCATTCCTTTCTAAGACCTAACCTCCTAATTTCACTTAACTTAGAGGTAGTAAGTGCATAGCCCATGGAATTTAGCATGTTAACTATGTCAGTGTCTGTGTGTGGAGCAGTAGCAGTATTATCAGGAATTCTAAAGTATGCTTTGACAATGTCACTATTTATGCAAAACTGCTTACCTTTTAGAGTTAATGTAATGGTCTTGTCAGTAGAGTTGTACACTGCAGTTGTCCATATCTCCTCTACAACCTCACAGTAGATAGTGGGAGATTCCAGCATAGCATAACTGAGTTTGCAGTTCTTCATAAAATCCATCATCTTGTGGAACTCACCAGACTGTTGAATCTCCTTGTTCACAAGAGTTGTGAAGTTGTTCTTTTCATAGATATATCCAGTTTGAGACATGATTTTGATGACTGGAGCCATTGTTAGAGATTTGGAAATTTGCAGAGAAAGTATTTGGTTTTGAGGAAGAAAGAAGTTAGAGCAATTGATTCTTGAGAATGATAAAAGATTAAAATAAAAATGAATTTAGCTTTTATACTATCTCAGAAATAAACTGACAGAAATAATAAAGTGAAATAAAGAGACCAATAAAAATTGCCCAAAATAGCCGTTTAAAAATAAATAAACTGTAAAAATTCGGTCACTTTCCGTCGTATCATGCTTACAAAGTGTAAGTATACTCGATGGATAATGTTCAAAGTTTTAACGGCTAGGATTGAGACAATTCGACGGATGAGGATAAATCAGTTATCCGTCGAGTTAAAAAATACTCCAGAAAAATAATTGATTTTTATTAATAATTAATATTCCGATGAATGATCAAACTCGATGGATAATGAGCATCCGTCGGGATGTAAATTTTGACTTAGCCAAAATTTCTTCCAAAACAGAAAAATTAATTGAATTTTTGGCTGCATTAAAAACTTGCAAAAATATCTGAAATGATTCAGGAATAATTAAGCATACCTAACTCACTTACCAACCTTAAAAAGGTGGATTCATCAAGTGGCTTGGTAAATATGTCTGCGAACCGCTTTTCACTTGGAACAAAATGAAGTTCCACGGTACCATTCATCACATGTTCCCTTATGAAGTGGTACTTGATGTCTATGTGCTTTGTTCTTGAATGTTGTACTGGATTTTCAGTGATGGCAATTGCACTTGTGTTATCACAGAAAATGGGAATTCTATCCACTTCTAGACCATAGTCCAACAATTGGTTTTTCATCCATAAAATCTGTGTACAGCAACTACCAGCAGTAATATATTCAGCTTCAGCTGTAGAAGTAGAGACTGAATTTTGCTTTTTATTGAACCAGGACACAAGCTTGTTCCCTAGAAATTGACAGGTTCTTGTTGTACTTTTTCTGTCTATTCTACAACCTGCATAATCTGCATCTGAATAACTAGTTAGATCAAAACCAGAATCTCTAGGGTACCAAATGCCATATTTTGGTGTTCCCTTGAGATATCTGAAAATTCTCTTAATAGCTACTAGGTGAGATTCTCTAGGATCAGCCTGAAATCTAGCACAAAGACAAGTAGCAAATATTATATCTGATCTACTAGCTGTTAAGTACAGAAGTGAGCCAACCATGCCCCTATAGCTTGAAATATCTACAGACTTTTCAGTAGTGTTTAATTCAAGCTTAGTTGTAGTGGCCATGGGAGTTTTTGCAGATGTGCCATCCATTAGATCAAACTTCTTTAAAAGATCATGAATGTATTTAGTTTAACTAATGAATATTCCATCACTAACTTGCTTAACTTGCAAACCAAGAAAGTAAGTTAGTTCTCCAATCATGCTCATTTCATACTTACTTTGCATCAATTTGGCAAACTTTTTGCAAAGTTTTTCATCTGTAGAGCCAAACATAATATCATCTACATAAATTTGAACAAGTATACTAGAGCCATTAACACTCTTAAAGAATAAAGTGTTAATGGCTCTAGGTGCTTGCTTCAATCCATAAAGTGTTTTCAAAAGATAGTTCACATGATTTGGAAAACTTGGATCTTCAAAACCAGGAGGCTGACTTAGACTCCTCTTTTAAATCTCCATTTAGAAATGCACTTTTGACATCCATTTGATAGACTTTGAAATTGGAATGAGCTTCATAGGCTAAGAAAATTCCGATGGCTTCAAGTCTTGCAACAGGAGCAAAAGTTTCATCAAAATCTATTCCTTCTTGTTGACAATAGCCCTTAGCAACCAATCTAGCGTTGTTCCTGATTACTATGCCATTTTCATCCATCTTGTTTCTGAATACCCACTTGGTGTCAATTGGATACTTTCCTTTAGGTTTGGGTACCAGCTTCCATACTTTATTCCTTTCAAATTGGTTTAGCTCCTCCTGCATAGCTAAAATCCAATCAAGATCCAACAAAGCTTCTTCTACCTTCTTTGGTTCTTCCTTAGATAGGTAGCTGCTATATAGAAATTTTTCTTGAGTTGCTCTCCTTGTTTGAACTCTAGAAGATGCATCACCAATGATGAGCTCAAAGGGGTGATCCTTAGTCCATTTTCTTTGTTGAGGTAGATTAGCTCTAGATGAAGAGGCCTCATTGTTGTCTTGATTTGTGACTGAGTTTTGATTATTAGAAACTCCCCCTGAGTTTGTGAATCTTTGATTTGAGAAAGGGGAACTTTCTATAAGTGACCTATTCTGAATTTCAGCTTCTCTTAATGACCCGACGGATGATGCACTTTGTGTCCCGACGGATGAAGCTGATTGTCTCCCGACGGATAAGGTAGATTGTCTCCCAACGGATGAAGCATTTTACAACTCGACAGATATTGAATCATGTGCTTCATTATTTGTATATTTTTCTGCATTATCCTTATTCACTGTTTCTTGATCACTTTCATCATCACTGTCATCACTAACCATCTCCACATTATCAAACTTGAGACTTTCATGGAAATCTCCATCTTGTAGTCCTTCAATCTTTTTATCATCAAACACAACATGTATTGATTCCATAATAATGTTTTTACTTAGATTGTAGACCCTATATGCCTTTCCCACAACATATCCAACAAAAATTCCTTCATCTGCCTTAGCATCAAAATTCCCATGTTGATCAGTTTGATTCCTCAAGATAAAACATTTGCAGCCAAAGACATGAAGAAAATTCAGAGTTGGTTTCTTATTCTTGAATAATTTGTAGGGTGTCATACACTTTGCTTGATTAATCAAATAAATATTCTATGTGTAGCAGGCAGTATTCACAGCTTCAGCCCAAAAATATGTTGGTAACTTTGATTTTCAAGCATTGTCCTTGCAGCTTCAATAAGATATTTGTTCTTTCTTTCCACTACTCCATATTTGTTGTGGAGTCCTTGCTGCAGAAAACTCATGCATAATCCCATTCTCTTCACAAAATGATCTCATCATAGAATTCTTGAACTCAGTTCCATTGTCACTCCTGATTCTTCTTACTTTAAAATCAGGATGATTGTTGACTTGCCTTATGTGATTGATAATGATTTCACTAGCTTCATCTTTAGACTTTAGGAAATATGTCCAAGAGAACTTTGAGAAATAATCCACAATTACTAGGAAAAATCTTTTCCTTGAAATGGACAACACATTGACTGGTCCAAATAAATCCATGTGTAGCAATTGCAAAGGTTCTTCAATTGTTGAATCAAGCTTCTTTCTGAATGATGCTTTAATTTGCTTTCCTTTTGGCAGGCATCACATAATCCATCCTTAGAAAACTCCACTTGAGGAATCCCTCTAACCAGTTCTTTCTTGACAAGCTCATTCATGGTCTTGAAGTTTAGATGGAACAACTTCTTGTGCCATAGCCAACTTTCATCTTGACTTGCTTTACTGAGAAGACAAGTGACAGATTCTGCATTAGATGAGTTGAAGTCAGCTAGATACATATTCTCTTTTCTCACTCCAATGAGAACCACTTTGTTGCTTCTTTTGTTTGTCACAACACAGGCTTCTGAATTGTAGGTTACTGAATTGCCCTTATCACAAAGCTGGCTGTTACTCAACATATTATGCTTGAGACTATCCACTAGGGCAACCTCTTCAATGATCACATTGTCTTTTGAAATCAAGCCATATCCCACAGTATAACCCTTGCTGTCATCTCAAAAAGTAATACTTGGGCCAGCTCTTTCCTTGAACTCTATGAGCAGGGTAGAATCTCTAGTCATGTGCCTTGAACAACCACTATCCAAGTATCAAAGATTCTTTCTGTTTCCCTGCACACATCAAAACCAAATCAAGTTGATTTTGGTACCCAAGTTTCCTTGGGTCCTGCCTTGTTAGCTTTCTTCTTTGGTTTCTTAGGATTGATCTCATTTGACTTAGGAATTTCTGATTCATCCTTAGTCATTTGAGTGGGACCTTTAAAACCATTCATTAGGACAGAATTATCATGCACATTTTCGTTTACAGGAAAATGCATGCTATTGGCAAACATGTTATTCCAGTAAGGCATGCTAAATGGCATTTGTGGCATACTAAATGCAGCATAATAAGGATTAGGTGCAAATGGTATATTAGCAAATTATGCATTCATATTCTGAGTAGACATAGTATTCATAGGCATGGTAGGCATATCAGTCATGTTAGGAAAAAAGGGAGGCACAAACACAGGAGTAGGCATGACAAGTTTGCAATTAATAGACAAATGATTAACACTACCACACTTAACACAAATTTTTCTTGGTGCATATTTATCAGGTGTGTAGTTATTATGCTTGTTAATTCCTACTTTCTCATTTCTATTGTGTTTATTTTTAGTTTCTGTTTTAACCTCAATCTTTTCTAATCTGTCATTCAATTGCTTGATGGACAGATGACCAACATTAACTTTCTTCTCCTTCTTCACTTGACTTGATTCTCCTAAAACAAAGTTTTTGGAAACTGATCCATATTTCTCATTCAGTTTGGCAAGCTTAGCTTTTCTCAGGGGTTTACTCACAGGTTTAATCACAGCCGACGGATGTGGCTCTTTGTCACTCGACGAATTATCCTTTTGGTTATCCGACGGATGATGAGATCATCCGTCGAGTCCACATATGTCAACAATCCTTCAACCAAGTTGGATTCCAGTTTCTCCTTACTCTTTTTCCAGGCTACATCACAAAAGGACTCAATACCTTGAACTTTAGTGATTTGAGCATGGACATCTCTAGATGATTTCCATGCTTTAATCACCTCTTGTTCTTGTTCAAGCTGCTTCTTTAAAATCTCTTCTTTCTTCAAGGACTTAGTTAATTCATCCTTAGCAATTTTACACTCAATTCTCAATTTTTCAAATTCAATAAACTGAGACTCTAGCACATTGTTCCTCTCACTTAAAAAAAATTATTTTCTTTAATTTTAGCATTTTCCTTAGTGAGAGACTTAAGTGTAACACGCAAGTGATATAATTCTGTAGACATGTCATTGATTGCATCATTACACTCAGCTTTTGATAAATGTGCTAGGTTAGATTACCTAATTACTTGAAGAACTTGTTTCTGTTTCATCAGACTTGGCCAACATGGCTAGATTGACATAGCTTACATTTTCATCTTCATCCAATCTATCAGCTGCCCAGTCATTTTCCTGTGTAATGAAAGCCCTTTCCTTTTGCTTGAGCAACTCAAAATATTTCTGTTTGTAATCAACAGGCTCAAACTTCTTTTTGCTGTAATCTGACTTTCTACACTCACTGGAAAAATGCCCTGCCAAGCCACATTTGAAACATTTGAATTTGGATTTATCCACCATGTTTCTATTTGGCTTGGTTGCTCCAAAGTTCTTTTTGAACTTGAGCTTGGAAAATCTTCTAGAAAGGAGTGCTAAATGCTCATCAATATCATCTATGTCATCTTGGCTCAAATAATCTTCATTTTCAGCTACCAGCCCTTTACCCTTGTTCTCACAGACCTTTGAAGTAGACTCAACAGCTTCTACCTTCATCTCTTTCTCCTTCTCTAACTCAGCACCCAGTGCTATTGACCCTCCTTTCTTCCTTCCTTTCTCTATCCTCTCATCTTGCTCTATTTTTAGCTCATAAGTTTTCAGGATGCCATACAGTTTCTCCAAGGTAAACTTCTTGTAATCCTGAGAATTTCTCAATAAGACTATCATTGGTTTCCACTCCTTTGGAAGAGATCTAAGGAACATAAGGTTAGAGTCTTTTGTCTGATAGACTCTTCCATGCAACTTCAAAGTATTTAGTAGTTTTTAAAATCTACTAAAAATATCAGTGAGAGACTCATTATCTTCACAATGGAAGTGCTCATATTGCTGAATTAATAGCTGCATCTTATTCTCCCTTACTTGCTCAGTACCATCACAAATAATCTGGATAGTCCCAAACCTCCTTGGCTGTTTTACAGTTAATGATGTTATCAAACATATCATCGTCGACTCCATTGAACAATATATTCATGGCCTTCTTGTCTTTCCTGACTTGCTCAATATCAGGATCTGACCATTCATGCCTAGGCTTGGGAACATATGGTTCATTGCCTGTTGCAGCTCTCATTGGTACATGAGGACCTCTCTCTATGCAATCCACATAAGCCTCATCTTGAGAAAGAAGATGTAGATGCATTTCCACCTTCCAGTGGTGATAATTGTATTTGTCCAGAAAAGGAATTTTAACTCCAACATCCTTCTTGTTCATCTTGCTGTTTGTTATGATCTTTACAATCTTTGTACTTCAAGAGCTTGCTATGATACCAATTGTTATTCCCTAACAATACAACAAGAATTACAGAAGGGGGGTTGAATGTAATTCTGGCTTCTTTTTCAAGATTTTAAAAATAGTTCTTAACTCTACAGATTTAAAAATAGTCCTTTTGATTTATATGAACTAGTATACTACTCAAGCAATCGTCAAGGACATGGTATGGCACTCTAACTGAAGTTACAGTTAAATATGAATTAGTAGAGTCGTCATATTAATAACTCTCTTATCATCAGGCACGGACATAATGTTATATATGTGCAGTGATATCATGATAATGTTATATGTTGGTCTACTAATAAAAACTTGTGGAAGATTATTTGCTAAGTAATTGTAGAGTATGTATGGAGGAGCATGTTCGAAAGGTTGCAATTCTATTTGGAATTACTACAAGCATGCCAAAAGAATATTTATTTTAGAAGCTCAAGTAAACCAAAAGAATGATGGCAATACAAGTAAGTTAAGGATCTTTTGAAGATGTAAAATTTTGGAAGATTCTGAACATGCCAAGACCATTTACCAACATATACCACTAAAGCTTGATAAGTGTAACTCAGGTAAAATGACAAGCTATAGAGGTATGACAAGCACAATCTTTTACTCAAATGCTAATAAACAACATGTAATGTTCTCAAGATGCCAAAGTGCAAGGTTCCAAGTGGATACTAGAGTATCCAATCTTATAGTTATTAACAAGATTATTAGATATCTTAAGGGACTATCAACTCTTGGAGTAAAGTACCCTAAAGATATTATGCTTAACATGTTTGGCTATATAGATACAGATTATGCAAGTTGTAAGAAAGACAGGAGAAGCATCAACCTAAGTGACAGGAGAAGCATCTCAGGAAGCTGTTAACTTCATGGAAGAAGATTGATTTCCTGTTATGATGAGAAACAACCTCAAATCCAACAACACTGTGAAATACTCTATGACAAGGCACCTTTACATTAGGTATCATTTAATTCGAGAGCATGTCTTTTAGTCAAAGAGTCACTTGCAAAAACACTTATTAAATCACTTATTAAAGTTAATTTTTCAAGACTGGTTTGTAAGTGTGGGATACCATTCATTGCATATTAGTTGGAAATCCCATCTGTAAGGAATTCTTTATATAAGTTTCACAAGTATTAAATCTTCCATATTTAAAGGACTTGTGAATTTATCAGAAATCCAGTACCTCGTACTTAGTGCTACTATCTTGATTATCATGATTACAATGTCATATACATTTGTGGTAGTTAAGTATTATAGCATTAAGTTTGAATATTATTTTAATTGATTTAGATTACGATTGTAGAGAATTACATTCCATATCAGTCTCATAATTTAAATTATATTAAAATAATATGTATCATAGTTATTTGTATCATGTACGAATAATTGTGGTACTTTTAGCTTCAACTTTTAGTGATATTATTTAGAATTTTTGTTCTAGGTAAGCAATGCTTATTTCTAAATCACTGATATTGAAAGTTGAAGTATTTTCTAAGTCATGCGTATAAAACTCTCAATATTTTATATGCTTAGAAAGTATTTCTAAAATTCCTAATTATCCAAAGAGTGATTGCCATGTATATATGTCATATATCCTATTGGTGCTTACTCAAGGATAATTATAAATATTTAAGTGCTAGTATCTAACTCATAGATATTTAGTATTTTATTTATATAATATATATTTTGGGTTATTTGGATTATGGAATTTGAAGTAAATCAATGATTTTATTTGCTCCATAATTAAAACTAATTTAAAATAAATAAGCAACATGATTGATTATAACTAAATCTGTCAACAACTGATATCTAGTATAATGATTGTAACTTATGTGTTATAAGTTAATTATAAGATTTTGGTTTTAGTGAATTTAGCAATGCTTATATCTCAAGAATTCACTGAAATCAGAATATGAGTGTAACATGATTAGTTGTGTGTAAATTCTTGGCTTATCAGTTAATGATATTTAGTTAAGAGTTTAACTATGAACTAATTGTGAAGTATTAGCATTTGTGACATTACTTAGAACTCCCCTAAGTAATCAATGTTTATCTTCAGTCACTTATACTAATCTAGAAAGTGTGGAAATTTTTCCTAAGTACAACTATGGTTAAAATGTTTGATTGCTTTATTAGAAGTAACCATATGTTGTCAAGTTAGAATAATTTTTATACTTATTTGTAAATTCCTTAATACTTTGATAATATATGCAATACTCAATGGATCAAAGTTTATGAAACTTAGAATATCTTTCTAAGATTGCAAACAAGACAATGTTGGTAAATGTTGCTTAATCTATCGAACCAACATTGTTTGAGATATTACAGTTGTTAGGAGTTAACAATTGTATAAAATATGATATTGAATGCTAATATCTAGTTGATAGATAATTAGTATTTAATTCATTGATATCTTACTCTAATATATTTAAATTATGATGTTCGACAATTTTATGTCAAATCAGTTTCATGATTTAAATAATATTAAAGTGGGATGCAACATAATTATTGGTATCCAAAGTACTTGACAAGTATCAGATAATGATATATTGTTAATATTTTTGTTGCAGATAATTGTGAGATTTTAAGTTCTAGTAAATTTATATGTTTTGCTATATCTGAAAGATTCACTACAATTTGAAATAAGCAGCATAGTCATTCTTATTAAGATTATTTCTCAATAAACAATAGTGTTGGTAATAATTTTATAAAGATAGATTATGGAGCTTTTGATATGAATGAGAATTGCTTAGACTTTACCCTAAGTGATCAATGCTTTTACAAAAACTCATTCATATATTAAAAAGACAAAATCTTTCTTTCTCTTCTTAATACCGCTAGGTCATCAGTCTGTATCTTATCAAATCATTTATCTTTTTAGGCATAAAAACAGACTTGTGCACTCGAACAGTTTTAGGAGAAAATCAAACTTCTTTCTACATTGGTGATTTCTTATTTTATTAAAATCTTTTGAAATCACTATTGTACATCATTTCTCTAAAAAGATTAAATGCATGACTTTCATTCATTATAGATCTCAAATGCATTTTATCTCTACATTGCCATATGTTTGTGATACAGGTTTAACCTCCAATGACCTTCTTTCATTGATAGTCATAAGGTTGAAAACCCACAACTTCTATCCCAGACTGTAAAGACAAATACAGAAACAGAACCAACCAACACTCTCTTACCCCTAAAATGAAGTATGAATGAGCGTGAGGGAGAAAGTGCCTTAGTGCATTACATAAGGAAGGTTCTGAAGTCAACCCAACAGCTCTATCTCCTACAAAGTTGAGTAGTATTAAAACTGAGGCAAATGCTAGCCCCCATACATCTTCTCAAAAAGATGTAATGGTTGAAAAAGCACAAAAATAGTTACTAGATTAATCCTCTCAATAGGGTGGGCTATTGAAATTCGCCTGTCGGCCAGGGTATCCGATGTAGTGTCACCACCTCAAATATAAACAATTCTTGATGCACAAGGATATGTCACACACACAAAGAATGAGTTGATAGAAATAAGATTTTCGACCATTTTACGGTGAGATTCGATTGTTTAAGGTTCTTTAATAGAACAATTGCCTTTACAGGTGTTAGGAGAGTATACTGATCCAATAGCCATCTGTCAGTGGCCAGTATCTACCTCCCCAGGCTTAAATCCCATAGATGCATCTGTGGATAGTGGATCTGACATAGGTGCAGATCGACAACTTTTTTACAATGATTAAGATTTACCTAATGAGTCGCAAGGAAATGTCTTCACAGACATTAGAAGGGAACTTTGATCTTTATGCTAAATTCTTTGGATCATTGTTTACCTTCCCAGAGTTCAAATCTGGAACCCTAAAAGGGAAACTAGCAACTTGTAGATTATGACTCAGATTCATCTGACGAGTCTAACGAGGATGGGGATTTGCGAACTCCCATTGCACCAGCTGTGACCTCCTTAAGGATGGCTAAGGTGATTTTCCTTGCAGGTACAGCTGGATTTTGGAGCTATGAGAGGAGTGATACACTTGTGAGAATGAGTGTAAACACGAGTGGAGAGAAGAGTGAAACACTTGTGGGGTACACTAAACAGAATCACACACTCACAGTGAAGAAGAAAGAGAAACACCATATCCTATTCCCTATCCCTAAACATGGTTCTTGATACTTTGAGTCTCGAATCTTTTTATGAATAGAACCTAACTCTTAGGGATCTAACATTTACATATTGGATTAGGATTCTTCGGGACCTAACAAGGTGGGAGCTACAATTGATAACAATTAGTGATCTCACATTTGGGAGGTATAAGGAGTTGGGAAGTTTGGTGAACGTGATGATCAACAGTGATGTCATTCTTGCAGCATTTAAAGGAACATGGTTGATCAGACTATGAATTGTTATTTCTTTTCGAACCAAGTGAAATATGAGAACTTCTTCAGACAACGGCATAAATTCCTTCTTTAAGGGGGAGATAAAAGCCTAAGTAATAGTTTGGAGGATTCCCCAACTAAGGGGGAAAAATAGCAGGAAGGAGAAAAAAGGTAAAGCACATGTACACTAAACCACACCATGTTGTTTGTAACTACGGATCCTATTGTACGGGAGAGGTGGTAAAACACAAGGTGATTTCCTAGTAATCAGAAAAAGTGGTTTGGTTCATCACTATTCTTCATAAGAGGAGAAGCTATTTTCCAAAAGGGGAGTACTATTGGTTTTTAACTGCGGATACTATTGTATGGGAGAGGTGGTAAACGAAGGTGATCTCTTTTAAGCAGTTGATTCTCATAGGGGGAGAAGCAAGAGAGATATGTGCTTCTCAACAGGAAATGTGGTTGTACAAAAGAAACTGTTGATGATTACTTCAAGACTGAGAAGTGTTATCTGGAAGAAATTGAGAACCAAGGAAATAAAGATGAAACTACTTGAAGATCAGTTCAGTGCTAGAAGAACAAACATCTTTCATTTCAGTTACTCAAGAAATCTGGAAATGTAGTCTTTGATCCAGAAAACTAGTAGCATTATTTAGAAGTCCCGGTACTTTACTTTTTCTAGTTGTTAGTTGAGTTAGCGTCTCTATTTAATTTGTTTGTTAGGTTTAACAATCAAATAGGGGGAGATTGTTGGTGAGACTGCGTAACTGTATGAACAGTTGCGTGATAACTCAACACGAGAACAACACTAGAACATGACAGGTTAATAATACTACATCTACACAAGAAATCAGGAAGAATGAAGAAAAGGCAAATACAAAGAATCAGAAGATTAGAAGAAGGCCTGAAGTCTGTCTACAGGTCATTGAAAGAAGTTCATTAATATGATCATGCCTCAGTGAAGAACAAATGTTAAAGACTTTCAGGGTTTCAGAAATGTTGAAGATTCAGTATACAAGTGCTATATGAAGATTTCAGTGTATTGGCATTGATTGAAGATAGACAGTGTTTGAAGCATAGGAATCTGAAGAATTGAAGACAGGGTATAGACAGAGGTTAATGAAGACGTTGTCTAAAGTACCATAAAGGATTTCAGTGAAAGTACAGTTGTTTATTAACAGTCAGTGTCTAAAGAGATAAAGTTGTTGCAAGCTTAACAATTTAATCAAGGCCATAATATGAAGACCTGAATCGGGGTTAGCCGTCTGTGAATCAGACCAGTTGCACTAGGCGTCAACAGCTCGTGAAAGGAATCTGGGTATTATTTATAGAAGGATTGTTAAGTTGAGAAACGTACTTGGATTGAACGTTTATTTGTTAAAGTACGAGAAGAGGTACGCTGGGTATACAACTAAATAGCTCAAGGGATTAGCGAAGTTCAAAGTTTATTTGTTAACTTAAATAAATTTATTTAATGGACCTTAATATAATTTATTTAATAAACTTAAAAATGATTTATCTTATAAACTTTAAATAAGTTTATTTTATTAATCTAAATTAGTTTATTTATATACATTATATTTAAGTTAATTTTATAAATTAATTTATTTACAATTTAAACTAATAGAAAAAGGAAAAACAAAAAAAATAAAAATAAAACAAAAAAGAAAAGAAAACAAAAAGAGAGAATAAAAAACAAAAACAAAAACAAAAAAAGGGAAAAAGAAAATAAAAAACAGATAGAAATCAAAAGAAACGTACAAGGTATAGTTGGTTTGTTTTGATTGTTAAGTATATATATATATATACTAGTAGCCTCTGTGGTTGCCACAGGGGAGTTAATATAATAGTAATCAAATTTTATATGTACTAGTAGTATAGTTGTCACTACAGAGCAGAGTTGTACCTCCTGAGTCTCCATAGAAAATGTTACTCCTCCCCCTGTATCTCTTGGTCGCCACAGAGCTATACTTGGCCGCCACATAATCCTCAGCCACTACTTTATTAAACATTCAATTTATTTGTGTGGTCAATATTCAACCTCATATTTTAATTGATATAAAAGACTACACTTTGTAGCAGAAGGATTCTAGCTATTGGAATTATTTTCTGTTCATCTTCTCTCCCAAGAGAGGTGAAAAATAGCAGCAAAGATTTTCAGAGAAGCTCAAGCTTTTTATATATCTATTTAACTTCTCACCGGAGTAACATTATAATGCCTGATTTAATTCTTGTATATTCATAGGGGCATTATAATCGTTACCCGGTAATTAAATCCTTAGACAAACAAAAGCTAGATCATTGTATAGGATTTGATTTGTAAATCTTTGTAAAAGCTAGGATCTTTTATTGTTCTTAGATTGTAGCCGGTTAATTTATTTACCGAAGTGTAGCAACACCCCTCATGGATTTATATATGAATATATACTTCCCCGAATATCTTGTGTTCCTCGTTTTATTGTTCCCAACACTATTCACCTCAAGAACACGAAACTACTAACCGAGTACTAAATCTTATATCCACTAAAGATTTGAAAGAATTTTTAATTTAGTGATTATCGTATTCAACCCCCCTTCTACAATAATTTGGGACCTAACAATGGTTAATCCAATGGATGTGATGAAAAAAATAGTCACAGGGACCGCAGGCAATGTTTGCGGTCTGGAGAAATTATTTTTTTCCCTTTGGTCCCGAACCGAGGATATTGTCTGCGGTTAGGACTTGAAATCGTCTATTAATGTTAATGTAGGTGGGTCCATTTTCACTTAGCAAATAGAAGTCTATTGCAGTTGCCAACCGCAGACAATGTCCGTGGTCCGTAAATAGGGACAAAAAAGTAATTTCTCCGGACCCTAAACAATGTTCGCGGTCCGTGTAACTATTTTTTTAATCTTAGCCGTTGGATGATGATCCAACGGCTAAAAAGTTGTTTGTTATATAAGGGTTCCTTGGAAAACCGTTGGCGGGGACCCTCCCCCTTCTATAATTCACATAATCAAAATTCTTCATCAATCAATAACTCTTAAAAACAATTTCTTATCTTTAGTCCCACAGTCCTAAATCACACCGTATGCAATACTTTACCAATGACCAGCATCTTATACTTTATGGAACACTTCCCAAGTGACCAGGTTCTTATTCTTATTCGATGAGAGGCTAGTTCACGTCCCTTGTCAAGTGAAACCGAAGCTCGACAAGGTATCTATGTGTTCCGAAATTTGCGCAAACTAGTTCTAAGTTTTATGTATCACACTACCCAATGATCGGGTTCTAATTCTTATACATGACTAAGACTGGGGAATTCTGAAAATTCGTTATCTTAATAATCACTTATCGACAACACACTTATAATAACAAATAATTATCAGAATACATCTTAACAAACAACACACGATATACTATACAATAATACTGAGTATTGAATGGTTACACACTAAACAATTAAGAACACTTAGTCAAACAAACGTTACACAATAATACAGAACAATAGATATTTACTTACAATACACGTAGGAAAATAAATAATATAGTGCATCGAAAAGTTACTTGCCTAAATCACGCAAACAAATCACATCAGAATACATATTCAATCAATAGTAACTCATCAATAACTGCACAACTCAGAAATCGAATATCCCCACGATTCCAATTCTGCCTGTGTTCTTGTTTATCCTTTTTGATCCTCTAAACAATGTTTTTTTGGAATACACAAAACACGAAAGTTGAAAAGAATGAAAAGACCTTTCCAAAAAATTCAGAATCAAGAATTATGGCATACAATGAATTTACTACGAATTTTATAAGACTACTGATTTATGTTGAGAAGAGCCCTATGAATTTTAACAGAAAAAGCGAGGAAAACGAATATGATGTATTTATAATGATACAAAACTCTATTTCTTAACTTACAGGTTATCCATATTAAAGTTTGGTCCAAATTTTAGGCCCATTGTTCATTCCAATTTTAAATTCCAACCTTTATCTAATTTTAATTCTTTTATTCTTTTATTAATATTATTCTAAAAATTAAGAGAAATTACAATGATTTTTTTAGAGAAGTAATAGCATCCAAATCGTTATCACTGAGGATAATGTCATCAACATACACGACAATGATAATCATATGAATGTCAGTTTTCTTATAAAATAAACTATAATCATACTTGGATTAAGTGTAACCTTGCAACAACAATTCCTCAAATAGTTTAGTAGCCCATTGCCATGATGCATGTCGTAGACCATATAAAGATTTATGAGCTTACATAACTTATTAGAAGGATATAAATGAGATAATATTTCAAAAAATTTCATGTATACCTCTTCATTTAAATATCCATGTAAAAATGCGTTGTTGACATCCAACTGATATATAGGCCAACGTCGACTAGCAGCCAAAGCAATAATACATCTAACTGTATTCATCTTGATAAAATTAGAGAATATCTCTTCAAAGTTGATGCCATACTTTTGATTAAAGCCTTTCACAACCAAACATGCTTTATATCATTCAAGACTATCATCAGCTTTTAATTTGACTTTAAACACCCATTTACACCCAATTGATTTCTTCCCAACTGGTAAATCGACTATAGACTAAGTATTATTGGCATATAAGTGTTTCAACTCCTTTTGCATAGCTTCTACCCAAACTGGATGTTGACCAGCCTCTGTCTAGTTAGCTGGCTTAGTAATTGCAGTCACTTGAGAGAGAAAAGCCATGTACATTGGTGTGTAAGAGCTAGAAGACACCAGATTACACCAATGAGAAGTCTGTCTACTAAGACACTGATAATCAGTCAAAACTTGGGTGTCTGCTTAACTCTTGTAGAATGTCAGATTGGTTGACTCACATCAACCAGATTTGAGTCAGAGGATTGTATGGCAGAAGTAGAAGAACTCAAAACATCATCAGAAGGATGAGAATAAGTAATAGTTGGAAAATGTTCAACAAAATTGTCATCACCATTATTATCAATAGTGATGAAATGGGGATTCTACGCATCAAAATCATCATAATTGGCAATAGTAAACTTCGGCATGAAAATGTCAGAATTATAAAGATCACCAGGTTTAGCAGATTTTATGTGGTATGGAAAATTTAACTCATGAAATTTGACATCTCGATAAACAGAGATTTCATGAGTTTGCAGATCAAGTACCTTATTGTTGAGTGGCATTTATGTCACTTTATAACGCTCCATAAAGCTTTGAATTGGTGTTTTGCGCTCGAGTTGTTAATGTTTTTAACGTGTTTTGTAGTGTTTTTGCATTTCACGCTTATATCAGGAATTCAGGTGAATTAGCATTGTTTTGATGCTAATATGGTGTTAGGATGATGTTTAGAATAAAAGCTCGTGAAAATACAAACTCGAATCAGCAAGAAAAGAAGAATTCAGGAAATTTTCCAGAGAGTCAGCCCGCCCACGCTGGAGAAGCACGCGGCCGCGCCAGGATGACAAAAGTACAGCGCGCCCGCGCTGGTCAAGCGCGTGGCCGCGCTGGGTCGGGATTTCAGAATCCTGATTCTCCTCTGATTTTGATCCAGAAGACTTCTACTTTGCATGGGCTGCTATATAAACATAACTTAAGGTCGTTTTCTATAACAAGACGTACCGGAGCTTACGGAGAAGGCGTAAGAAGACCGTAGAGCACAATTCAACCAAGGCGAAGATGATCTAGTTTATTCTTGTGATTCTTTATTTTAAGTTGTAACTTTGGATGCTAGTTTTCTTGCTTGTGAACCTCTACTCTTGTTTTGTACTTGGTTTATTATTTATTCAGTATAAAGACTACGTTTATTATACCATGCTTTTATCGGAACCCACGTTCATGATGAGTCCGATTATGGACTAATCGTTATTGTGGGGTTCTAGAGGATTTATTTATGAATTTCTTTAGTTAATTTATTTCGATGCCTTAGTGTGTGGTGATTGTATGATAACCTAGTATTGGTTGTGCTTATTTGTCTTATGAGCGTCGCGAACTTATAACATATCTTGTTAATCTTTAATGAAGTGAATATGAATTTAAGGGTTTAGGACTTTCCATGCTAGCATAGGTTCATGTATTTGTTATGCATGATTCGTAGGTAATTTTAACCATCTTAATTGCCCTATGTAATCAAGATAAATAACTTGTGCATTAAACCATTATGTTGTCAAATTCTATAGACATATAGGGTCTCAATATAATTGGTGTCTATTCAGCTTCTATCTATTTTGTGGATGTCTAGCAGTATGGAATTCGTACAACGAAAGTTGGCGTTCATCAGTTTCGTGTTATATGATTAGCGTCATCACCATTACATGCTAAGGTTAAGAACGAAAAGGCTATTGAATGAAGTATTTAATGAAGTTAGAATCCCATGTTTATGTCATATAGTATTCAACTCTCTTTACTCTCTTAGTTAATGTTCTTTAGTATAATCCTTTAGTTAATCTTAGTTATAAACAATCTCAATTTGTTATTCATCTTAACAATGGATAATAGCCATACCATTGTTGCATAAATACATTGATTAAAATTAACCTAAACCAGTCCCTGTGGGAACGGACTAGAATTAATTCTATATTACTTACGATCACGTATACTTGTGTGAATATTAGCCCGTGTTTCAGCCCTAACAAGTTTTTGGCGCCGCTACCAGGGACTTGGGTGTTAATTTTTAGTTTATGTGTTTATCATCATTGGTCGTTAAAGTTCATTGACTGGGACATTGTTACTTACTTATTTCCTTGTCGTGTTTCAGGTAATTTAGCGAGCGTGTATGCATACACGTTCTCAGTCTCGTAAGAGAACACTGGATCAAGCTGAGTAAGAAGTTGTAGTCGAGGAGAAAGTTGAAGAAGAGATCTTAGTTGAGAAGGAAGAAGAAGAACTTATTGCAATGGGAGAACCAGAAGTGAATCTGAAGGCTTTGATGGATTACTCTCAACCGAAGATAAATGATATTCAGTCTAACATTGTTCGACCAGCCATTTCGGCTAATACCTTTGAGATCAAGTCGAGCATGATTCAGATGATACAGAACTCAGTTCAGTTTGGGGGTTCTCCAACAAAAGACCCCAACATGCACATCAGATATTTCATCGAGATCCGCGACATTTTCAAGTTCAATGGAGTTTCTGAAGATGCTATTAAGTTGAGGCTTTTCCCATTCTCTCTGCGGGATAAAGAGAAGTGTTGGTTACATTCTATGCCACCAGGGTCTATCACCAAATGGGAGGATCTTGCTCAAAAATTCTTAACTAAATTCTTTCTTATGGCGAAGACTGCTGTAATCAGAAACACACTTACTTAATTTGTTCAGCAATCTGGAGAATCTTTATGTGAGGCTTGGGATCGTTATAAGGAGATGCTTAGAAAGTGTCATCACCATGGGATGCCTGACTGGAGATCATTAACTGTTTCTATAACATTTTGGGTGCTACTTCTAGACCCATGCTCGATGCAGCATCAGGAGGAGCCTTATGGGATAAAAGCTACGATGAAGATTATGAATTGATTGAACTGATGGCTGCTAATGAATACCATAATCCTACTCAGATATTATCTCAGGTCAAGGTAGCAGGAATTCTGGAGTTAGATACAGCTACTGCTAATGTTACGCAGCTTAAGGCTTTGACGATGAACGTGGATTCTTTGGCTAATTACGGAGGTAATCAGATCACTAGTGTCTGTGAGCTTTATGTTGGTGCCCATGAGACAGAGCAGTGTGCTGTTTATAGTGAATCAGCTCAGTTCGTGAGCAACTTACAGAGGTCGTAACAACCTGTGCCAGTCACCTACCATCCCTAAAACCACAATCATCCTAAATTTAGCTGGAGCAACACTCAGAATGCGGTTTAGCAGCCTTATCAGCAGTATCTAACAAATAAGTACAACCCTCATAGTTTTCAGCAACCGCAATATGTATCAAGACAACAACTCCAGCTGCAACAGTCTAATAAAAAATATGAATTGGAGGAGTTGAGGCTCATGTGCAAGAGCCAAGTGGTTTATATCAAGACCTTGGAAAATCAAATTGGGCAAATTATCAATGCCTTTCTAAATTGTCAACCTGGTACACTCCCTATTGACACTGAAGTGCCAAGAAAGAGGGAAGCTAAGGAGCAGGTAAAGGCAATTACATTGAGGTCTGGGAAGGTTGCAAATCCCGAACACTCTCAAGTTTTGGATGAAGAAGCTGTGGCTAAAGAAGAAGTGCAGAAGGAAGCAGAAGTGGAACCAAGGAAGACTACTGTTGAACACACTCCTCCTGAGGGTTATATAGGGGAGAAGAAGAACTATCCTCCACCTCCATTTACTAAGAGGCTGCAGAAGAAAAAGCTGGATAAATAATTTGAGAAGTTTCTGGAGGTGTTCAAGAAACTTCACATCAACATACCTTTCGCTGAAGCTCTTGAACATATGCTTAGTTATGCGAAGTTTATGAAAGGTATTCTCTCTAGAAAAGTGAAGCTTGATGACTTAGAGACCGTTGCTCTCATGGAGGAATGTAGTGTTGTGCTACAATAGAAGTTTCCTCCGAAGCTTAAAGATCTCGGAAGCTTCACTATTCCTTGCACCATTGGAAAAGTGTCATTTAACAAATGCTTATGTGACTTGGGAGCTAGCATCAATCTGATGCCTTTGTCAATCTTCAAGAAGTTGGACTTACCTGATCCAAAATTGACTTATATGACCTTGTAGTTGGCCGATCGTTCAATTACAGATCCACAAGGCATTGCATAGGATGTCTTGGTCAAGGTGGATAAACTCATCTTTCCGGCTGATTTTGTAATTCTGGATTTCGAGGAGGATAAGAAGATTCCCATAATCTTGGGAAGACCTTTCTTGGCTACTAGCCGAACCTTGATAGAAGTGCAGAAGGGTGAGCTCACCATGCGAGTGCTGGATCATGATGTAACATTTAATGTGTTCAATGCTATTAAATTCCCTATGGAAAATGATGAGTGCTTAAAGGTGGAATTGGTCAATTCTGTGGTTACTTAAGAACTTGATCAATTGCTAAGGTCTGATGTCTTATAAAAGGCCTTGTTGGGGAATTGAGATAGTGAAGATGATGAATGTGATGAGCAGTTGCAATATCTGAATGTTTCTCCTGGACGCGGAAGATGGATATGCCTTTTGAATCTCTTGAAATGGAGGAGCTGAACAAATCTCCAAAGCGCCTCAAGCCATCTATTGAGGAAGCTCCTATACTTGAGCTTAAACCATTGCCTGAACACTTAAGGAATGCTTTTTTAGGTGATGCGTCTACTTTTCCTGTGATTATTGCATCTGACCTTTCAGATAGTGATGAGAAAAAACTCTTAAGAATTCTGAGAGAGTTCAAGTCGGCAATTGGATGGACTATAACAAATATCAAGGGAATGAGCCCTTCTTATTGCATGCATAAAATTCTGCTAGAGGAACATAGACGACTTAATCCAATCATGAAGGAAGTGGTGAAGAAGGAAATTCTCAAATGGCTGGATGCAGGGATCATCTATCCCATATCTGACAGTTCTTGGGTAAGTCCAGTTCAATGTGTGCCGAAGAAAGGAGGTATCACAGTTGT
Organism: Apium graveolens; assembly: GCF_009905375.1. Taxonomy (NCBI): domain Eukaryota; kingdom Viridiplantae; phylum Streptophyta; class Magnoliopsida; order Apiales; family Apiaceae; genus Apium; species Apium graveolens. Next base: position 55,761,863 of record NC_133654.1, on the reverse strand, counting down.
AGCTAATGAGAAGAATGAGCTCATTCCTACTCGAACAGTCACAGGGTGGAGAGTTTGCATGGATTATTGGAAGCTAAACAAAGCCACGAGAAAAGATCACTTCCCTCTGCCTTTTATTGGTTAGATGATTGGCAGGTTGGCTGGGCACGAGTATTACTATCTTCTGATGGCTATTCGGGCAATAATCAGATTTGCATTGCTCCAGAAGATCAGGAAAATACTATATTCACTTGTCCATTTGGTACTTTCGCTTTCAGAAGAGTTTCTTTTGGGTTGTGTGGAGCACCTGCCACATTTTAGAGATGCATGATGTCTATCTTCTCTGACATGATTGGTCAAAATGTGGAGGTGTTCATGGATGATTTCTCTGTGTTTGATGATTCTTTTGACAAATGCTTGCAAAATCTTGGCGACGTTCTTAATAGGTGTGTTGAGACCAATCTGGTTCTCAACTGGGACACATGTCACTTTATATTGTGACAGGGCATTATTCTTGGTCACAAGGTCTCTAGTAAGGGTCTTGAGGTGGACAAAGCCAAGGTGGGGGTCATTGAAAATCTTCCTCCACCAATTTCTGTTAAGGGAGTTCACAACTTTCTTGGTCATGCGGGTTTCTATAGGCGGTTCATCACGGACTTTTTAAAAATCTCTAAACCTTTGTGCAATCTTCTGAAGAAGGATGTCCCATTCAAGTTTGATGATGAGTGCCTAGCTGCTTTTGAGTTCTTGAAGAAGAGTTTGATCACGGCACCTGTCATAACTGCACCTGATTGGAATGAGCCTTTTGAGATGATGTGCGATGCAAGTGACTATGCAGTTGGAGCAGTTCTTGGGCAGAGAAAGAACAACATATTTCATGTGGTCTACTATGCTAGTAAGACCACCAATGGTGTGTTGGATTTTTAACGCAGCGGGGGCATGGCAAAACACTTTTATACATACAAAATCCAAATAAAAGCATACAGATCATGAATAAAAATTCGAGGGATCGAATCTAACCTTTTAAAATAATTCGGAGACAACGATCAGAGACCCTTAGCAGTTGCTCCTCAAGTGTGAAGCACTCCACCGGTATCCACCAAGAAAACGATGTTAAGGAGGAGGAAGGAGGTGGAGAGAATTGGGTTTTCAAAACTTTTTGGGTTTTCGGGTTCGATGGGGTTAGAATAAAATTAGGGTCTATAATAGTGTATTTATAGGCAAAATTTTCAGCTGAAATTTTCCCATAAATATTATTATTATTATCCCATTTATTATTCTCATTAATAATTAAAACACCTTTTAATTACTAATCCTTTTTCTAAACACTTTAGAAATAATTCTCTCTCTTGATTTAATTTCCAAAAATTAAATTCTTAATTAATAATATTAAGAACTTTTCTTAATTAATTTATAATTAATTAAATCTCATTTAATCAATTATTAAATTTGCCAATTAATTATTTATTTCACAAATAAATAATTATTAGCCATTATTAATTAATTCCTCCACCATTAAATCATTCTCTTTTTATGGTGTGACCCTGTAGGTTCAATATTAAGCCGGTAGTAGAAATAAATAATAATAAAACTATTTTATCATTATTTATATAAATTCTCTAATTTATTAAATATGATTAATTAATTAATCACATTTATTCTACATCGTGAGGGATACTTCTCAGCATATCGCGACTATCCGGATAATATGAATTCACTGCTTAGAATACCAAGAACCTATTCAGTGAATAGTTACCGTACAATAAACTCCTTCTACCCTACAATGTCCCGATTAAATACAAGGCATGGATCTCGTGTCAAGCCTATCTAATTCAATCACTTGCTTACCATTTACTATGCGTAGTTCTATGCAAATTAGAAACTCCTTTCTAATTTCATTCACTCTGGCCAGAGATTCCTGAACTAGCATAAGTGGATCAGCCTTGAACATTCGCTTCCTTCACTGGAAGGGGTAGATCCTTTATTGATCATACACTATCTTCGTGTACAAATTCCTATACCCAGAAGAGCCCTAATAATTGTCCTTGGAGACTAAGAACTAAACCAAAGCATAGTTCAGTGTACACAAGATGACTATGATGACCTCAAGTCTAAGGATACTTGTACAACTATCACTAAGCGAACAACTACTGACACGTGAGTGAACTCTATCAGTTGTTCAGCTGGGCGAGTCATGTTCAGTGAACTTATTCTATAATAAGCACCTACATACTAGCTATAGTGTCACCACACAGATGTCTATGAGAACAAACATCCTTCACAATGAAGCAAGCATAGTATGTACTGATCTTTCCGGATTATTAATTACCAGTTAGTAATCCTACGACCAGGAACTATTTAAGTTTAGAGTTATCATCTTTTTAGGTCTCAGTATTATGATCTCATCATAATCCATAAAAAGCTTTACTCTAAACTATGGTATATCTTATTTAAACACTTAAATAGATAAAGCCCGTAATAAAAGCAAAACAAATCTTTATTAATATCAATGAAATCAAAACAGATTACATAAAAGTTATTCCTAAATCCTAATACATGATTGGACTTAGGACATATTCCTTTCATGGTGCTCAACTGAATTATACTACTACTGAGAAAGAACTTTTGGCCATTGTCTACGGTTTTGAGAAGTTTCGATCTTATTTGCTTGGGAGAAAGGTGACAGTTTTCACCGATCATGCTGCAATTCCATATCTCATCTCGAAGAAGGACTCGAAGCCTAGATTGATTAGACGGGTTCTTTTGCTTCAGGAATTTGAGTTAGAGATCAAGGACAAAAAAGCTACTGAGAATCAAGTCGCTGATCATCTTTCTCGTTTGGAAGATCCACGTGCAACTTCACAGGATAAGACATTGATAAATGAGTCTTTTCCCGATGAGCAACTATTTGGAGTGCAAGAGGAAGAACCGTGGTTCGCAGACATTGTGAACTACTTTGTGAGTAATATCATGCCTCTAGACTTGTCTTATGCTCAAAGAAAGAAGTTTCTTCATGAGGTGAAGTGGTACATGTGGGATGAACCATATCTGTTTAGGCAAGGAGCTGACCAAATCATCAGGAGATATTCCGTACAGAAAAACGGGGGGGGGGGGGGGGGGGGGATCTTGCGAGACTGTCATTGACTGTTTATGGAGGCCACTATGGTGGAGAGAAGACTGTAGCTCGTGTCCTTCAAGCGGGATTCTTCTGACATACATTGTTTAAGGATGCACATCACTTTGTTTTGAAGTGTGATCGATGCCAGGGTGTGGCGCCCCAAAACCCGGGGTCAGGAGTCTCGGAAGCCACGCTATCTAAACTTACACAACTCACACTACGATATGTAAATACTCACGCTTCACGACCCCACACTTAACACACACACACTACAGGTTATTGTCTTGGAAACGAACCATCATTACTAGAGAAATTTTATTACAACCCAAATATAATTAGTCTTACCGGGGGTGACCTTTAAGTAAGGTTAATTCGTCGGCCGAATATACGTTTCTTGAATTTATTCCACCCATCAAACCTTGATAAAAAGAGATGAAAGATTTTTCTTACCTTAGTTTAGTTGCTAGGAGGCTTGGGAAATAATTGTGGGATTTTACAAGAACTAGAGCTTGGAGTTTTGAATTGCAATTTCCCTATTTTCTTCAAAATAGTCGAATGGGAGCAAATGGGGGTGGGGGGGGGGTATTTATAGCACTTGGTTGCTTCTCTTGGATGATTTCTAGGTTGCTTCTTGGAAGGTGACTTGATATCTTTTCTAGTTGATCTTTATTCTTCCTAGGATAGCTTTAGGTTTATTCCTTGTCTCCAAATCCATGGACATATCTTTGTAGCTTGCTAGCTTACAAGCTAAACTACAAGGTTAGCTCCTTAGCACACTATTTGCTAGCTAGCTTGATCATCCTAGGGTTAGCTCACTATTTGATGAAGTAACCATGGTTACTTCCTTACCATGGTTTAGTTAGTGCGTTACGTTTAATTAATCATTTACGCATTCGCTCGGTTACTTAAACGTTCTCCGCAATACTTATTCGTAAATGGTTCGCAATGTAATTCTTTTCGTATTTATTCCTTATATTTTTATTTATCCTAATTGAATATAAATCCGTAGGATTTTAATCTCGTAATTATATTGTGATTCCCGTAGTCCTTGATAAGTCGTAATTACGGTCATTTTTCAAAGTTCGTTTTTTTCGAAAACTAATAGCATTTACATACACTCATTTGGTACGTATAGTTGTAATATCGATTCCGAAACTCATTTTCTTATGCACTATATAGTGTGGGCTCAAAAGTTTATCCCGTCTATCAGGGTTACTATTCATTAAACATTTTACAGGGTCTCAAAAATTCGAGTTATTACAGTCTTCCCCTCTAACAAGGATTCCGTCCCGGAATCAATTAGAAAATAATTGGGGATATCTATTCCTCATTGTGTCTTCAAGTTCCCAAGTTGATTCCTCAACATTTTGATTTCTCCACAAGATCCTAACTAGCTTCACCGTTTTGTTCCTCAGCACTTGTTCTTTCCGGTCCATTTTCCTAACTGGCTGCTCGATGTAGGTCAGGTCTGGTTGTAAATCTACCTACTCGTACTCTATTACATGTCGGGCATCAGTATGGTACTTTCTCAACATGGACACGTGGAACACGTTGTGTACTTGTTGCAAATTAGGAGGCAAGGCGAGCTCGTAAGCTAGAGGTCCTATTCTCCTTAAAATTTCAAAGGGTCCTATAAATCTGGGACTCAGCTTCCCTTTCTTTCCAAATCTCATCACTCCTTTCCACGGAGATACGTTCAATAGCACTGAATCTCCTACTTCATATTCCCTATCCTTCCTGGTCTGGTCGGCGTACTTCTTTTGTCTGTCCTGGGCTGCTACCAGTCTCTTCCTGATGAGTCCTACCATTTCTCTGGTCTGCTGGACTAACTCTGGTCCTAATATCTTGTGTTCTCCAACTTCATCCCAACACAGGGGAGAGCGACATCGTCTCCTGTAAAGCGCTTCATACGGGGGCATTCCTATGCTAGCGTGATAGCTATTGTTGTAAGAAAATTCTATCAGAGGTAAGTGATAATCCCAATTTCCTTTGAAGTCGATGGCACATACTCGTAGCATATCTTCTAGGGTCTGTATAGTCCTTTCGCTTTGTCCATCAGTCTGGGGGTGGTAAGCGGTACTCATGTTTAGTCTGGTGCCTACACATTCCTGGAAGTTTCTCCAAAATCGGGAATTAAACCTCGGGTCTCTATCTGACACTATGGCTACAGGAACGCCGTGTCTTATTACAATTTCCTTCAAGTAAATATCTACCAACTTGTCTACGGTGTACCTTTCAGTGATTGGTAGGAAGTGTGCGGACTTGGTCAGTCTATCAATGATAACCCATATAGCATCGTGATTAGTCTTTGTCCTAGGTAAGCTTGTCACAAAATCCATGGCTATGTGTTCCCATTTCCATTCCAGAATTTCTAGGGGTTCGTAACAGTCCACTAGGTTGCTGGTGTTCCGCCTTCACTCTTTGGCATGTCAAGCACTTGCTAACCCACTCCGCTACTTCTCTCTTCATGTTAGGCCACCAATAATATTCCTTAAGGTCACGATACATTTTTGTACTTCCTGGGTGGATTGAATATCTAGAGCTATGCCCTTCATGCAACAGCTCGTCCTTTAATTCTTGCAGATTCGGAATCCAAATCCGGGACGCATACCTCATGATCCCTTCCTCATCCTTCTCGCATCTCACTTCTTCACCGGTCAATGTCCCTTTTTCCTCACTCATCTTCTTTTCCTGACATACTCGTATCTTTGCAGTCAGTTCTGGTACTAGCTTAATCTCAAATAATCCTTCCGTTCTTTTAGCAGTCATTCTTACGTCAATTTCCATCTTCTCAAATTCCTTAACTAATTCCTCCGATGTCATTATCATCTTGAGTCTTTCCTTCCTACTAAGGGCGTCAGCCACCACATTGGCTTTACCCGGGTAATACAAAATTTCACAGTCGTAGTCTTTTATCAACTCTAACCATCTCCTCTGTCTCATGTTCAGTTCCTTCTGAGTAAAAATATATTTGAGGCTTTTATGGTCAGTGTAGATCTCGCATTTCTCACCGTATAGGTAGTGTCTCCAAATTTTTAGGGTAAATACTATGGCTGCTAATTCTAGGTCATGCATAGGGTATCGACTCTCATATTCCTTCAATTGTCGAGAGGCATACGCTATAACCTTGCCGTGTTGCATTAGTACACATCCTAATCCTTTAAGTGATGTGTCGCTGTATATCACAAACTCTCTCTTTCCATCGGGAAGAGCGAGCACTGGTGCTGACACCAGCCTCTTTTTCAGTTCTTGAAAACTCTCCTCACACTTTTCCGTCCATACGAACTTTTCTGCCTTCCGGGTAAGTCTAGTCAGTGGACCGGCTATCTTAGCGAAGACTTGCACGAATCTTCGGTACTATCCTGCTAAACCCACGAAACTCCTAACCTCTGTTGGGGTTGCTGGTCTTTCCCAATTGGATACCGCCTCTATCTTGGCAGGGTCAACTAAAACTCCTTTGCTACTCACCACATGTCCTAAAAACTGAACATCTCTCAACCAAAATTCGCACTTCGAAAATTTGGCATACAATTTCTCATTCCTCAAGATTTCTAAGACTATCCTCAAATGTTCTGCATGTTCTTGCTCTGTCTTTGAGTAGATCAGAATATCATCTATAAAAACTATCACACATATGTCCAGGTACTTTTTGAACACTCTGTTCATCAAATCCATAAAGGCTGCAGGTGCATTGGTTAATCCAAATGACATGACAAAGAACTCATAGTATCCATACCTAGTGCGAAAAGCAGTCTTTGGTATATCTTCCGGTTTGATTTTCAACTGGTGGTATCCTGTCCTTAAATCTATTTTGGAAAAATGTACAGCTCCTTTGAGTTGGTCAAATAGGTCATCAATTCTGGGAAGAGGGTACCTATTCTTTATAGTCAGCTTATTCAGCTCTCGATAGTCTATACATAATCTCATGCTGTCGTCCTTTTTTCTTTACGAATAGTACTAGTGCTCCCCATGGTGACACACTGGGCCTTATCATTCTGTTATTTAATAATTCTTGCAGTTGAGAAGCTAGTTCTTTCATCTCAACTGGGGCTAACCTATATGGGGCCTTGGATACTGGTGCCGTCCCTTGTGCTAACTCTATAGCGAACTCTATTTCTCTGTCAGGTGGTAGTCCTGGTAAGTTTTCTGGAAATACATTCTCAAATTCGTTTACTATGGGTATGTTCTGTATATTGGGGACCTCCTTCTGGGTATCTATTACATAAGCCAAATAGGCCTCATTACCTTTCCTGAACAATCTTTTTGCTTGAAGCATGGTCAAAAATTTCTGGTTCTGTCGTTGACCTTTAAACACTACTTCTTTATCATTCTGCACTCTTATCTTATCTTTCTTCTGTTCACAATCTATTTGCGCTCCGTTACTGGATAACCAATCCATTCCTAAGATCAAATCAAATTCTCCTAACGCGAATGGTATTAAGTCGACCTCGAAGATCTTCTCTTCTAATTTCAGCTTGCACTTAGGGTATATTTGATTTACAGGGATTATTTCCTTGTTTGCTATTTCCACTCGTAATACTTCACGTAAGGGTATGACATTAAGTTTTAACTTGATATCAAAATCTTGAGATATAAAATACTTGGTTGCTCCTGAATCAAATAGGACATTTGTATGTTCGAAATTTAACAAAAGTGTACCTGCTATCACGTCAGTGTTTCGGACAGCATCTTGAACAGTCATATTGAAGGTCCTAGCGGCTGGAGGTCGGTTGGATGCAGCTCTACTCATTCCTGAGGCTGGGGGCTTCAACGTTAGGCAATCCCTCTTCATGTGTCCTACCTTCCCACATTGGAAACACGTTAATTTGGGTCGGGTACAACTGTTGGCAAGGTGCTCGATTTGGTCAGAGGGGCTCTTGTCTGGTTACACACTCCAAGGTGCCTCTTCTTACAAGTTTGACATTCTGGTATTGGGGCACATGGTTGGCTATGAAATGTTGCCCTAGATTGTCCGCCGCCCTGACCAACGCTCTCACTTGGGGCCTTTCTGAATCTGGGGCCTCTTGCAGGTTGGGACACCGCTCCCCTGACGAACCTACTTGGAAGGCTCCTGTTTCCGGTTCCTATTCCTTGGCTTCCTATCTTCCTCTTCCTATTCTCCTTTTCTTTCACAGTCTGCTCACTACCAGTTTCAACAATCGAGGCTTTCTGTACTAAGGTAGCATAGTCTGTCAGCTCTAACACTGCTACTCGGTTCTGTATCCATTGTTTCAGACCAAGCTGGAACCTTCGCGCTTTCTTTTCTTCGGTATTCACAAACTCAGGCACAAATCTAGACAACTCAGTAAATTTGGCCTCATATTCTTCCACGGTCATCTTATTCTGTTTCAACTCCAGAAACCTAATCTCCATCTGGGTTTCCATAAATCTAGGGAAGTACTTGTCTAAGAACAGTCGGGTAAATCTATCCCATAGGATCACAACATCAGTTTTTAGGTTTCGTTTGGACTCCCACCAATAGTTAGCTTCTCCTTTCAACATGTAAGAAGCGAAAATGGTCTTATGTCGTTCCTCAACTCCTAGTATCTCGAAGGACTTTTCTATCTCTTTGAGCCAGGCCCGTGCTTCAACGGGGTCAGCAGATCCTAGAAACTCTGGGGGTTTGAGGGATTTGAAGGCTCTAAAGGCAGTAGCTGTAGTCTGTTGGGTAGCATGGGGCTGTGGTGGAATGGGCTGTTGGTTCAAATTTGCTCTCAGCAGTTCCATAAATTCATTTATGGGGTTCCCTCCCTGTTGGGTATCCTCAGCCTCTTCTTCTACATATTCTTCCTCATCATATTCATTATAGTCTATGTCTTCTTCACTTTCCTTATACGTCACCTCGTTGTTGGTTAACAGACTCTGCGGGCTGTGCCCTGGTTCCTCTTCTACGGGGTGGCATTATTCTGATAAGGAAAATTGGTCACATGATTATAATAGTTAGGTTATTTTATTCATATATAAGCATGTCATTTATTACTTAACAGGTTTTATAAAGTGCATTAATATAGACATCAATTCTTTAATAACTGCTTCGATATATATTCATAAGATCTCCCAATTATATCTTGGGGATGAAACAACTAACTGAGTTCATACATGCCTGATTACAATCTATCACTGCTAGTTCTAAATACTGAAATGAAAATACATAAGCCGTGTACCCTGAAAGACTAGGAACACTATCTACTACTAGCAATCCTATCAAAATTGGTGACAAGTCACTCAGCCTTCTTCAAGGTCTACATCTAGTCACTAATCTCTCAGTCACTATCACTGCGAGTGAGGTCACGCACCCTCCTCATCGCTCCTGCAATCATCATCTCTGCATCGACTACCGGGATGTATCCTCCCACTGATGTCATCCTCATCTGAACCCTGGTACGGAGCTCGATCCCATCGATCTCTCTACGGGCTATGGCTGGGGAAGCAGCTCTGAAATCTCCGAGGTATCCTAGTCAGGTGGCTCTCTCAGCTGTCAGTGCCTGGCGTAACTCAGCAATGCGGGCAGACGCCGCTGTGATCTCAACGTTAAGCTGACTCACTACCCAGTCGTGTACGGCTACATGTATGGTCGCCGGTGGTGGTAGAGGTGAATATGGGTCGCTAGAGGATATGTCATGGACCTCATGGAACCGTGCGCGTATCGCCTCCTCCTCATCGTCATCAGTATAGGACATAGGGCTCTGGATCCCTGGGGGTGGTGTAGGAGAGCGAATAGCCTGGTATGGGTACATCTCTACATCTCTCCATACTACGCCATTAGCTACGGGGACAGGAAGCTCAGTCTCCTCCTCTAGGACATCCTCAGTAGGGTCATCGTCTGAATCATCAATGGGTGGGTTCTCTGGCTCGGGAATAAGGTTATGCTCAGGAATCATGACATCATTAACAGGGTCAACCTCCCTCCTAGGCTCCACTGGTACCTGACACAATAGGCAAGGTGTTACTAACTTAGAGTTGGAATTCCCTTGAGGGTAAAACAGTCAAGACTACCTGTGTAGCCCGATGATGAACTCGACTTGAGCTCTAATTGATTGTTTTATTATTTTTAGGTCTACTTATTTTATATCCTATCGTTACCAAGATTTGATAACCTAAGGCTCTGATACCATTTCTGTAGCGCCCCAAAACCCGGGGTCAAGAGTCTCGGAAGCCACGCTATCTAAACTTACACAACTCACACTACGATATGTAAATACTCACGCTTCACGACCCCACACTTAACACACACACACTACAGGTTATTGTCTTGGAAACGAACCATCATTACTAGAGAAATTTTATTACAACCCAAATATAATTAGTCTTACTGGGGGTGACCTTTAAGTAAGGTTAATCCGCCGGCCGAATATACGTTTCTTATTTCTTATCTTACATAAACCATACTTATAAATAAGCCGAACTATAAACAACTGAACACTAATCCAGCTTATTTCGACTACCTGAGGTACTGTACCAAACAATCTACGGAACAGCTGGCCATTTCCTACTCGTTTCCTTGCTGTGGTTCTCATGGCAGGCATCTTGATTCACTGTTGTATTGTGTCAATTTAAGAAAACAAGTGTGAGCTAAGATGCTCAGCATAATAATATACAGTATGAAAATGACTGTATAATAACATCATATATTATATATATGTTTTATTTAAAAGTAGATTTCTTGGTGTCCCACACCTTCTTATGAAAACAATTCTTTTAAGGGGGTTTTATAACCTGCGAATACCTTAATAGTAATCCCAACACCTAGGCTTGGGTTACGGTATTGCATATCAATTCCAATTGGAAGAGTTTGGACATCTCATAGGAGCCACCGCATACGATGATCAGTCGTCCTACGGAAGTAACCTTCTTTACTAGTAAAATGACGAATACCGTCATCTCTCGGGTATCACCCTGGCCGCATTCGGGCTACGTGTCCCATTTTCGGGTATGCACATACTTCACAAGTTCCTGAGTACACAAAGTACCTTCGCCTGCGGTACCTTTGGTAGCCCATCCAGCACACGTAGTACCAGAGTCTACCCCTCCATTGTCCTTCAACAGAATTCTATCAATCTCGGGAACTTGAACCACATCGAAGTTCCCCAAGCGTTTTGCTTGTTGATAGAGATAGTTTATCTTTATAAATATAAGTGTACATATATGTATATACGTACATCTGAGAATTTTGGAGGAAGTACTAGGGATGTGAGTTGACCGTTGTCAACAGATAATTAATAAGGGGAAAAGTTTCTTCTTGAAACTATATTTAATATAACAATAAGTCGGAATAATATTCACCGACGATCTGAAATTATTCGAATAATACTTCTAAATCAGAAGGTATATCAGGATCTATGATCTTTCAATCAATAACAATCCTTAAAAAATAATCATTACTTAAATAGTAGTCTATAAATAATTTAAATGATAATTGATATTAATCATACCTCGAATGAGTTATTCTCTAAAAGATTTATTTAAATAGTATTCGTCAACTAGTTTGTGTTTACATAATTAATAATCTATCATGATTAATCGGGTTTGAAATAAATAAACATTGAAGTATACTACTCCTATAATAAAGAAATACGTATATAATATTTAATATCTGAATCAATAAAATATAGTTGAGGGAATATGCTCGTTGGGAAATCGTTTTAAAAGTTCGAGCTGTTTTAATGTTTCGTAAGTGGACGACGAGTCCCTTTAAAATGTACTATTATGGACTTATATCCGCCCTATAATATCTCCGAAAAGATTCCCTGGTTTTATCTTAAATCCCGACCGACCCTCGGTCTTATATAATACATTACGCTTAAAGCGAAATAACATTTCACGAGATATACTTAGCGTACAACATCGCTATATTATGCGAAAATTCAAAAACTACGTATCATGGCAAACATGGTATTTAAGCGATGATAGTAAAACAATCCTTTCACAACACAACAGTAAAAATGGAGTTGGGTTTGTAAACTTGCTTGGGTATCTCGAGGGGGAGGATGCTCTAGGTTCCGCTCAGAAATCTATAACCATAAACATATTTCATTTCGTTAGGTTCCGTCCTAACTTATGGTAACTCGCACTCATGTGCTACTCATTATACACCCTCTCAATTCATACTATCCTTAACATTTCTTTTAAGTCATAAACACTTTATGGTCACTTCATTTTCCTAAGTATCTTAGTTCATTCTCAATATCCACTCGGCTCCGCTTAAGGATTCTTACGGTTTCTACTCGCGCGGTCTCGGCTCCGACATTTTTATAAAACTGAGAAATCATTATTTTCACTTGAAATTTTTATGACAGTTAGGAAACTCCATATTTTACTCTCTGTAAAAATTTCATGATTTATGAATACTTTTAAGTCTATCCTTTATATTTTCAAAGTTCGTGATTCGTAGCAGTTTTTCTCGCATAAAACACTTTTACTAAAACGATCATAACGTTTGATCCGTAAATCGGAATTAAGCGATTCAAGCGTCTAAACGATCCTTATAACATTGTCTATCTTAAACAAAGGTTATTTCTCAAGAATCGGTAGAACGACTTTGAGACTTTCTGCAGAAACTTAAAGTTACGGTTTGTTGGTTTTAACGAAGTTACGTTTACGATCGGGGTTTCGTTTACGCCTTAACTATCAACACAACCACCAAAAATCATCATATCATAATTAACACATAAACTCCTCTCAATAACATCATGTTCTTGAGGCAACAACAACCAACCTTAAATCTACTTAGCTTAATCATCAAGATTTCATCAACAACACTTAGTAAGCTAGGTTTACTAACACCCACTAAATGGATCTTAAACATGAACCTTAAATAAAGTTAGGCCAAATATTTTTACCTTTCTTGAAAGCTTGAGATGTGTTCTTGAAGATGGTGGAGGCTTGGAAGTGCTTGGTATGATTTTGGAACCTAAAACCACCATTAAAATCAAGAAACCAAAGAGAGGTTACTATTCACACTATTCACTACTGAGTTTCTTGAATTTATTCCACCCATCAAACCTTAATAAAAAGAGATGAAAGATTTTTCTTACCTTAGTTTAGTTGCTAGGAGGCTTGGGAAATAATTGTGGGATATTACAAGAACTAGAGCTTGGAGTTTTGAATTGCAATTTCCCTATTTTCTTCAAAATAGTCGAATGGGAGCAAATGGGGGTGGGAGGGGGGTATTTATAGCACTTGGTTGCTTCTCTTGGATGATTTCTAGGTTGCTTCTTGGAAGGTGACTTGATATCTTTTCAAGTTGATCTTTATTCTTCCTAGGATAGCTTTAGGTTTATTCCTTGTCTCCAAATCCATGGACATATCTTTGTAGCTTGCTAGCTTACAAGCTAAACTACAAGGTTAGCTCCTTAGCACACTATTTGCTAGCTAGCTTGGTCATCCTAGGGTTAGCTCACTATTTGATGAAGTAACCATGGTTACTTCCTTACCATGGTTTAGTTAGTGTGTTACGTTTAATTAATCGTTTACGCGTTCGCTCGGTTACTTAAACGTTCTCCGCAATACTTATTCCTAAATGGTTCGCAATGTAATTCTTTTCGTATTTATTCATTATATTTTTATTTATCCTAATTGAATATAAATCCGTAGGATTTTAATTTCGTAATTATATTGTGATTCCCGTAGTCCTTGATAAGTCGTAATTACGGTCGTTTTTCAAAGTTCGTTTTCTTCGAAAACTAATAGCGTTTACATACACTCATTTGGTACGTATAGTTGTAATATCGATTCCGAAACTCATTTTCTTATGCACTATATAGTGTGGGCTCAAAAGTTTTTCCCGTCTGTCAAGGTTACTATTCATTAAACATTTTACAGGGTCTCAAAAATTTGAGTTATTACACAGGGTGTGGTTAATATGTCCAAGAGGGATGAGATGCCTCTTAATGTGGTTCTCGAGGTTGAGGTCTTCGATTTTTGGGGAATCGACTTCATGGGGTCGTTTGCCTCATCTTGCAATAATCAGTATATCTTGTTGGCGGTCGATTATACGTCGAAATGGGTTGAAATTAAGGCTTTGCCGATAAATGATGTGAAGATAGTGCTTAATTTTCTTCATAAGAAGATATTCACACGATTTGGGACTCCGAGAGTGATAATCAGTGACGAGGGATTGCATTTTTGCAATCGCAAGTTCACTGCGATGATGCAAAGGTATAATGTGAATCATCGCATCGCTACAGCCTACCATCCTCAGACTAATGGTCAGGCTGAGGTGTCTAACAGAGAGATCATGTGTATTCTAGAGAAAGTTGTGTGTCCATCAAGGAAGGATTGGTCTTTGAAGCTTGATGAAGCTGTTTGGGCATATAGAACAGCATACAAGACTCCGTAAGGAATGTCGCCGTTTCAGTTGGTTTTGGTAAGGGGTGTCATTTTCCTGTGGAGCTCGAGCATAAATCGTATTGGGCTTTGAAGAAGTTGAACCTTGATTCGGATGCAGCTGGTAAGAAAATGATGCTTCAATTGAATGAACTCGACGAATTTCGGCTTCAAGCATATGAAAATAACAAAATATACAGGGAGAAAGTCAAGAGGTGGCACGATAGGCATCTAGTGCTCAAATTATTTGTTCCGGGACAACAAGTTCTGTTATTAAACTCTCGTCTCCATCTTTTTCCTGAGAAATTGAAGTCGAGATGGTCCGGGCCTTTCATAATCAGAACTGTGTTTCCGCTTGGAGCTGTGGAGATTTTTGAGAATGATCCAGGCCAAACGGTCAAAGTAAATGGTCAGAGGTTGAAGCATTACTATGGGGACATTACAACCCGTGAGGTGGTTAGTGTCGTTCTATTGTCTACTTGATCTCGAGATTCTACGTCAAGCTAACGATATAAACCAAGCACTTCTTAGGAGGTAACCCAAGTTTGTTGTACATTAGTAGATAGAGGAAGAAGGAAAAAAGGAGAAAAACACCAAAAAAAATCAGAAAATCAGAAAAATTTAGTACCAACTACAGTAGCACGGTGCGCCCGCGCTGAGAAGCGGGGCGGCCGCGCTGAAAAGTCACTAGCACGGTGCACCCGCGCTGGCATGCGGGGCGGTCATGCTGGTTTTCTAGAAGCACGGCGTGCTCGCGCTGCTAGGCGGGGCGGCCGCACTGGGTCACTATTTGCGAAATAAATAATCTATAAGTCAGAATAAAGAGAAATTCGGGGATTTTGATACAAAATCAATTCCCACCCGAATTTTACTCACCCATATCCCAATTTTCCTCTCCAAATCAAACTCATTATTCCCATTCTTCCCATAATCAATTCCCACTCCTTTTCCATAACCAATTCTATTCCTAATCTCCTATATATACACAAACTTATACACGAACTTCTCCATCACTTCTCAAACTCTCAAACACACAAATCTCTCTCACAAACTTATATTCTCTCAAACTTATTCAATCTCAATGGCACCAAAAAGACACCGAACCTAAGTAAGCAACAGCACCACTGATTCTTCGAGTGCAGGTGGTGTGATGCCTAGACTTTCAACTCCCGAGGTTGAGGCAGAGTATGTGAAGCTGCTTTCGAATCCTATAGCCAAGGAGCGTGGTTTTCTGCCATCAGTGAAATATGGTAAGTTGTTGGAGATGATCTTGGAGATGGGCTGGGTTGCTTTTTGCGAGACACCCGCTGCTGTGCCCATGAGTGTAGTGCGTGAGTTCCACGCGAATTCTAAGGCGGAGAAAAATAGTTTCACGGTGGTTAGGGGGATGACGGTGGAGTACAGTGTTGAGGCTATTCATAGGGTGATTGAGCATCCCGAGAGGAGGCCATATCAGGAGAACTGGAATGAGAAGACTCCGGAGGAGTTTAACTTAGATTTGATTATTGCTACCCTGTATGTGCCTGAGACTCATTGGAAGTTTAAGAAGGGCACGAACAAGTATGCCACTTTCCCTGCGTCGTGTATGAACAAGTTTTCATGTGCATGGAATTCTTTTATTTATGCTAACATTATGCCATCTTCTTACGTGCATGATGTTACTGTGGAGCGTGCATTTTTGTTGTGGGGTATTCTATAGGGAGACTATGTGGATCTTGGGATGGTGATTCATCAGGGTATTCTGCGGTTCTTGTGATGGAGTAGTACGGGTTGGATACCCTATGCGTCCATTATGACAAAGTTGTGTGTGGCAGTTGGCGTTCATTGGCCCATATATGAGCAGTTGCAGCTCCCTAGTGCTCTGATTGATAGTTCGACGATGTTGAATATGACGGAGTGGTATGGTGAGAAGCCCGATCCTAAAGGGCTTGGATATTCTTACGACCATCTGCCAGGTGGAAAGCCAGCGGATCAGACCTATGCTGGTGGGACTTCGCAGGCCCGTCGAGCAGCTTGGAGAGCTCAGTTGGGAGAAGAGGCTGGTCCTTCGAGATCGCAGCAGCAACAGGAGGAAGCACATGGCAGTGCTGGTTTGAGTACGATGAGGCATTTAGCTAGGAGGATGGATGTGATGCATGACATCCATAGCAGGTTTGCACATGACCTCACCCAGGCGTTGGGGACTGCATTTAGAGCCATAGGAGTTGACATTCAGTGGCCAGTATTCGGTGAGGATTTTGTGGATCCACCTCCAGACATCCTGACACTCTACCCCTTGAGGGTGATGATCTTGATTCTGATTAGGTATGCCTGATTCCTTGCTATTACCTTCACTGAGGACAGTGAATATTTTAAATTTGGGGGTAGTAGTTAAGGGTTATGTATTTTATGTGAGTCACATATAGTTTGCATATTCATGCTAGTTTGTTCATATAACTACATATTTGCCGTGTAGTAGTTTTTTTATTATTATTTTTGTAGTTTTTTCTTTCTTTTGGTATGATAGTTTGTTGAATATAGTTTCATGCATTTGCATAATAACATGATCCCTTAGATAATTTTGCCGATTGATTTATGATATTGATGCTAATGTAGTGATGACATGCACAGTAATGTTAAGTCTTATTGAGTTGATTTGTATGCTAGAGACAACTATAATTCACTAAGTCTTATAGGTTGCTTGAGGGCTAGATCATGGTTATGGTTTATTTGTTTATCGAAGTTTAATCGCTTGTTTATATTTAGAATTTAGGATATTCTCTTAATGATAAAATAGCATGGAAATTTAAAAATTGGAGAAAATTGGATTTCATTGCTAGTTGTTGTGGCTAGGTGTCAAATGGCTAGTAGCCATCTCATTTTATATGAGTAGTTTAGGGATGAACGAGATGGAGCGAAACGCACTCGTTCAGAAATTATTAAAAAAAGGAAAAAAACACAAGAAAAAGAAAGAAAGAAAAGAAAAACAAAAATGTGTTTATGCATAATTGATCACGAGTGAGCTCTTTAATACTCGAGTTATTAAGTTCTTTGGGACATTGTGCCTAGTGACCTAAGGCTTTTTATAGTCTAGGATCCACTAACCTAACGCTCGCTACATGAAAATTATTTTATAAGTCTTTTGTGGACCTCGCTCATTGCACGGTCAAATAAACATATTTGTGTTATTTTTATGTTGTGAATAAAAGCATGAATCCATGTAAAACTCCGATATAAGATTGAAGTGTTATAAGTTATTTTGAGTTTAGCTTTTATTCTATTTATAACCTTGCGATTGTTTTGAGCAGTAGTGAGTCATGATAATTGATCTAGTTGCGATAGTATATCTGTAAGCATTTTTACCCACGCACGTTTATGGCTTGTAAGTTGATTTTTGGGGCTTGATTGATCTTTTTGCGAATAACTGCATTTGTTGAGATGTTGCTTGTTGATTGGTTTAGTTATTTTATGGGGATCGTTGCATTCATATAGTTTGCATTCATGCATTTTTATTTCTTGTTCTTTGAGTCTGTTTATGCTTGAGGACAAACATCGATTCAAGTTTGGGGGTATGTTGAGTGGCATTTTGTCACTTGATAACGCTCCGTAAAGCTTTGAATTGGTGTTTTGCACTCGAGTTGTTAGTGTTTTTAACGTGTTTTGTAGTGTTTTGCATTTCAGGCTTAAATCAGGTATTCAGGTGAATTAGCTTGTTTGGATACAAATATGGTGTTAGGATGAAGTTTAGAATAAAAACTCGTGAAAAGAAAAGCTTGAATCAGCAAGAAAAGAAGAATTCAGAAAGTTTTCCAAAGAGTCGGCGCGCCCGCGCTGTAGAAGGGGGCGGCCACGCCAGGATGGCAGAAGTACAGCGCGCCCGCGCTGGTCAAGCGCGCGGCCGCGCCGGTTCGGGATTTCAGAATCCTGATTCTCCTCTGATTTTGATCAAGAAGACTTCTACTCTGCATGGGCTGCTATATAAACATAACTTAAGGTCTTTTTTTATAACAAGACATACCAGAGCTTAAGGAGAAGGCGTAAGAAGACCGTAGAGCACAATTCAACCAAGTCGAAGAGGATCTAGTTTATTCTTGTGATTCTTTATTTTAAATTGTAACTTTGGATGCTAGTTTTCTTGCTTGTGAATCTATACTCTTGTTTCTACTTGGTTTATTATTTATTCAGTATAAAGACTATGCTTATTATACCATGCTTTCATCGGAATCCGCGTTGATGATGAGTCCGATTATGGGCTAATCGTTATCGTGGGGCCTAAACAGATTTATTTATGGATTTCTTTAGTTAATTTGTTTCAACGCCTTAATGTGTGGTAATTGTATGATAACCTAGTATTGGTTGTGCTTATTCGTCTTATGAGCGTCGTAAACTTAGAAGATAGTTTTTAATCTTTAGTGAAACGAATGTGAATTTAAGGGTTTAGAACTTGCCATGCTAGCATAGGTTCATGTATTTGTTATGCATGATTTGTAGATAATTTTAACCATCTTACTTGCCCTATGTAATCAAGATACATAACTTGTGCATTAAACCGTTATGTTGTCAAATTCTATAGACATATAGGGTCTCAATATAATTGGTTTGGTGTATATTCAGCTTCTATCTATTTTGTGGATGTCTGGTAGTATGGTATTCGTACAACAAAAGTTGGCGTTCATCAGTTTCGTGTTATCTGATTAGTGTCATCACCATTACATGCTAATGTTAAGATCGAAAAGGCTATTGAATGAAGTATTTAACAAAGTTAGAATCTCATGTTTGTGTCATATAGTATTCAACTCTCTTAGTTAATGTTCTTTAGTATAATCCCTTAATTAATCTTAGTTATAAACAATCTCAATTTGTTATTCGTCTTAGCATTGTATAATAGCCATACCATTGTTGCCTAAATACATTGATTGAAATTAACCTAAACCAGTCCCTGTGGAAACGAACCAGAATTAATTCTATATTACTTGAGATCGCGTATACTTGCGTGAATATTAGCGCGTGTTTCACGCCTAACACTTATACCTTTTCTGATTAGTAGCATAGGTCAAGAAAATACAGGATGTAGCTCTAGGTTGGAACTTGGTTCTCTGATGCTTTACAGTTGTCACAAAGCATAAATAGCCAAAAGGTTTAAGAACCGGCAAATTAGATGATTCCCTATAGAGAATACTATATAGTGTAGCATTCTGAATGCTGGCCAAAGGCATCCTATTAATCAAGTAGGTGGCACACAATATACGATCTCCCCAATATTTTTCCGGAACCTTGAACTGAAATATAAGAGCTCTAGCAGTCTCAATAACTACCTATATTTCCTATCTACTACACCATTCTACTGAGATGTATGTATACAACTAATGATCCCTTTCTTTTGGTAAAATAACTTGGCTGCACCAGCACATAATCACAAATATAGTATAACCAGTAGTAGTTTGGGTCTTATTGGGACCCCAAATGTTTGGGTCTTATTGGGACCCCAAATGTCTACATGTAACAGCTTTAAGACTGTTGATGACTTTATAGTACTGTAAAAAAACGAATTCCTGATTTGTTTAGCAAGAGCACAAACTTGACAAATTGTATCTATTACAGATTCCATAAAGGACAATTCTGGAGACAAAAACTTCATTTGAGGAAAGGGAAGATGCCCCAGTCTTAGATATCACAATTGTGCTTTCTAAATAGCAGATAAGTAGTACTTTGAGATTGAAGAAGCTGTTGTCAACAAGTCCTTTTGATCAACAACATATAGTCCATTTCTCAGATTACCAATAAGAATTGGCCGATGTCTATGAGAATAACCTTGTATGAAACACTTTCCATCAGAAAAAATCATTGAGCAATTTAAATCTTTACTCAATTTATGTATTGAGAGAAGCTTAAACTCAAATTCTGGAACGTGTAAAATATCCTGAAGAAATATGTCTTCAGATAAATGTACTGTTTCTACGTGTGAAGTTCTGATATATCTCCCATCATAAATAGTAATATTTCTATAAGTATTTCCAATTTCCTTATGACTAGTAAACATAGCAATATCTGGGTAAATGTGGTTTGTGGCTCCATTATTTAAGAGCCATTGAGAAGATAAAGATACAGTTAACAGTCAAGTTTTACCTGCCAAAGCAGCATGAGCAGAGGTCTCCTAACCGTGCATCTGAATCTTTTGAGCAGTTAATAGCTTAATAAGATGATTGTACTGGTCAATTGGGATATGAGAAGTTTCTTTATTCTCAGATTGAGCAATATTGTTGACAAGACTGTTTTGAGAAAGAGCAACAATTTCTTTTGAGGAAACACTTTGAAACCAGAAGTATACCCATATAACTTGAAGCACCTTTCATTGATGTGTCCTGAAATCTTGCAATATGTGCAAAAATAATTAGATCTAGGCTTATTGAACTTCTTAGTATTGTTACCAGTATTGGAATTCACACCACCAAAAGGTTTGTTAGCACTTTTCCCTGGCTTATAGTTAAGCCTGAAATTCCCAAAATTAGAGTTTCTCTTGTCAGCATAAAAGGCCATTGAATTAGTATTTCTTGAATTTGAAAATTCTTTGTAATTTTCTTCGTGCATAAGTAGTTTGAATCCTAAAAAACAGCAGGCAAAGGTTGCATCATGAGAATGTGTCCTCTTATAGCCAAGAACTGGTCATTTATCTTCATAAAAAATTATAGCAATCTCTGCTCATGCTGCTTCTTTAGATGCATGTTGTTAACTTCACAATATTACTTACCACAGGTACAGCATGTCAATGTATTCACATCATATAGTCCCAAATTGACTTGATCTGAGTAAAGAATTCAGAGATGATTTGATTCCCCTGGGTAACTTTAGCCAATTTTGCTCATGGGAATATACTTGAGTAACATATGCAAATCCAAATCGATCTTCCAAATCTTTTCAAATATCTCTAGCAAAATTATGAAATAACACACTCTTGGCTATGTTTTCATCTAAAATTTAAAGTAACCAGGTTATGACTAAATCATTACATCTCTCCCAAGGTATCAGGTCTGGAGAATCAGCATCAGATTTAACAATCCTTTCATTCAAAAATCCTAACTTTTTTTAGCTGAAAGAGTCAACATCATTGATCTCTTCCAATTCTTAAATCCGTTTCCATTAAATTTAATTGAAATTAGTTGTGAAGTAGTAGTGTCTGAAAGATGAATGTAAAACGCATAAGAAGGATCATTATTAGTTGTGATTATTGCTGAATTAGTACTTGCCATGACTTATACACAATCTTAGATTTTATAAAAAAATAATCGATGAAGAATCTCAGAACAAGTGATGATTCTTGATGCTTAGAAGATTTATATCAAAAATCTCAGAATGAAGATCAAGAAGAAACTTTACAAAACACACAACAAAACATTCAGAAAAAGAATTGACTAATCTATACAATTCTACTCACGATTTATATATAACGATGCACAAATTGACAAATTGACGAACAAGTAGCAGTCGATAATCAGTCAATCTATAAAGAAACGAATGAACCTGATGAAGATCACTGTAGAATCGATAAAAATCGCTCTGATACCATGTAAAACGCAGTAAAGAAGCTTCGTTTGACGAAAGTAAACTCCATTTTCATTATGTAAAACAGGAACACAATCACAATATTTACAAGTCTATCTAACTATCTTGAAGAAGAAGAAGATCAGACCCACACTTACATTTTCTATATCTCTATTTACGTACCACTACTCTATTAGAGCATCTCCAAGGCTAATAACTAAAATGGTTAGCTAAATGATCATTATCTAAAAATTTGTTGAATCTGTAAGAGGTTTTACTCCAGTGGTACTAGGTATAATGGTTAGCTATTTTCAATAAAATTATTTTTTTATTATGTATATATATATGAAAATTTTATATGTTAAAATAATTTTAGTATATATTTAGTTAAATACAAGTGAAAATATAAATAATATATTTAATGAAAATATATTAAATATAATAGCAATTTAATATTATTTCAATTGAAATATAATAACATATTTAAATATAATCAAACATAATTAATAAATATTACTTATATATATATTATAAAATATATAATTATATTATATTATATTATTTCTGTTTGTATTCATAAAAATATGCATTGTATATTAAAATAAATATAATAAAGTTTAAAATATTAAATAAAAAATAAGAATTTTAATATATTTTGATTTATATATATATATATATTAAGTGTAATATAAATATATGTATATATTAATGTGCAGAGTAGGTTAAGTTTTAAATACCAAAGCTGACGTGGATGTTTTAGCTAATGGTTAGAGGATCAACAGATATAGATGACGGGATGGAGGATATCTAAAATTATTGCTAACAGGTCTAGTGGTTGGAGTGATATATTTTTTAACTAATATCTAAATCAGTGGCATCATGTTGCCACCTAGACTTTTTACCTAACAGATGAACATGGTTGGAGATGCTCTTATAACTCTTTCCTTTTTTATATATTGGATCGTAACTAATTAACGGGAAGTTTGTTATCTGACGTAGCCACACAGAACGGAGGCGGTGCTGTATTTTATTATCGAATGGACTTGATCCTGAGGTAATAAAGACTCGACCTTGATACTTACTCCCTATGTCCTATTAAATTCTATACATTATTTTTCGGCACGCTTTTCAATACTCTTTTAAAGCATAACTCCATAATATTTTTAATTTTTTTTTTCTGAATAAAAGTTTCATGTTAAACTTTTATTCAAATTTTTTTTTAAAAAAATATTATGAAAACAGTGCACTTATAAAAATCAACTGGACGGAGGGAGTAATTGAAGTGTAGGCTTAATTGAAGGGAGGCTTTGTATCATTAATTATAGGTAATGTTATCGGGCAAAAGACTAAAATTGGATTTAGCCACTTTTTTTGAATGGTTATAGTTGTCATTCTATCTAATTTGTGTATTTTAAACAATAGTTATTGTTAGTGTTGTTTTCGGATTTCGGATCAAGACATATATTGCTTATACTTGTTTCAGTAGAATTATATTAACATAACCGGAACACTTTGAAAATTAAAAACAGAAGTCTGGTTTGCGTAAAGGCTTTTGGCATAATTAAATTAGGTGGACGACATGGCAGTGTTAAAAATGCCTATATGTGGCTCATGACAATCTGCCGGTGATTATGAATATATATGTACAACCCATTAACAACCCCATTTCATGGATGAGCGCATATGCTATCTATGATCAAGTTGTGAATTGTGCAATCATTATATATTCTAGTACCAAGTTGCATGGGTAGTCAGCTTTATTGATCCACAGGGTGTGGAGAGGAAGTTAAAAGTACAAACAGCGAGTTAGGTTTTGTAGGTGTGACGCCAAACACCACCAAACAAGATGTTGGCGTACCAGGTAGAATTAGCATCTTAGCTTTTTAAAGCTAGGTTTTCGACTCCTGTACCGCTGTATGTATTCATGTGGACATGATAGAAGCAATATATTTAAAACAGGAAGGCTAACAACAAATACAATTATATACAAGAAGAAATTGATTGTTCTTACCAATAGTCGAGCAAGACATTGGCTATGAGTTAATTTCTGGGTAATTAAAGGACTTGAAAGTGAGTCAATTTCAGGATAATCATAGGGCCTTAAGACTTTGAGGCATCACTCAAGAACTTGACATTCGTTCAAGGGAATCAATGCCTTGAAATTAAATCAAAGTTTTAGCAACTTAATTACTTAGTTTGTTTATTGAGTATAGCACAAAATTTATCATAAAAATGTTTACAGTGATATGACAAATGAGGTGTCATGATTTAATTAGTATCATTAATGTCATATATCATTTTATCAAAAAAATTGTATACAATTTTATTGAGGTAATATTTTCCTTGTTTATTTAGCTTGACATTCACCTTATTTTATTTTTTTGTGTAGATTCAATCTTATTTTTTTAAAAAAAATAAACGTTTTTTTATAAAAAAATTAAGTGTCAAATATGTATAGTATGCGTCCGCTTTAGAAAAGCTTAATAATATTTCCATAATACGGATGAAAAATTGATTTATTTTATTACCTCAACTCACATCAGTCATAATATCATTATCCAATGCTGCATCCATAAATTTTACCTTTCTGCAATTGAAAATACAAAAATTGTTACTTATATGTTAAATGCTAGTATTATACTTTTTGCAAACTGACATAGCATCATCCTAGAACTAATTGTTACTTATATTTAAATATATATTATATTTATATTTATTTTTATTATTAATTTTAAATTACACAAAATGTAATCGAAATGAAGGTACACAGATACAAAACGGAATGAATTTTTAACTATTCGAGTTTGTGTTAGACATTTATAACACGAATATAAGAAAGTAAAAGTAGTAGAAACAAACAAATTTTCAGCTCTAATAACAACCATTTTTATTATGTTAAGCTGGAGAGGTTACTGCAAAGTACCAAATTAGCTCAATAGAATTATGTGGAGGGCATGGATATGAATGTAAGTGGGATTAATCTACACATAGATACGTAGTTGCAGAAAATTGGGGTGAGATTACACTCGGAACACTTGAGTAATTGTGGGGCATAATCAACTTTATAGTACCAACTGGTTGCAGCTGCATAGTCGCTTCATGCATGGGTCTGAGGAGATTCACGTACGTATAAGAAACCAAAAATAATAACGAAAGCCTGTTTGCCTATTTATGTTTGTGGTTAGTACTGAGCTATTCCTTTCTTTAATTTCCTGTTCATATACGTACGTTCAATGAATCAGTGTAGCTAAAGTGCTAAACACGTTTAGAACCAAGTTTGAGGTTTTGTTCGGTTGAAACGAATGAAATGAAGTAAAATCAACCCAAATTCGTACTTGCAAGTAATGCTAATTATTTTAATTTGTTCTATTAATCAAAGCTAGAGTTTAAACCCGCCAATTTGATAATGTTTGAATCTGATTTATAGTTCATGTTTTCATTAATTTTATCTATGAAGTCAAAATAGCTGTGAGTTGAGCATTATCCCCACGAACACAGACAATCCTAATACCCAAATTCCAGGAATATGAATCCTTTATAAATTATAATTAGGTTTAAAAAACATAGTAAAAATTTATACTCAAATCTCGACTTAAAAAAGAAATACCGAGTACTGATATATACATTGTAGATTGTACAGATCACATCAGTTTAATGTGCTAGTACAATTGTCTACAGAAAATGCAGCCACTTGGTGCATGCATATGCATGGCCTTTAGCTATCCAGCCAGTAAGATGATATGATGTGCGAAGCAGCTAACTTATATTTTGATGGATGGCTACTACTGTCTTTTGCAAGTGGATTATTCGAACAGGGCATACAGTTTCAGTTTCCCGGCCACTAGGATCGTCTTACTGACCTTTTCACCAATGACAAATCAAAACTGTTAATAAAAATAAAAAAAAACATATTACTAACACATGCAAGACACTGACTACAAGTTGAAAACATAAAAGCTGTCGTTCGTCCTTCCATCTGTCTGTACTAACGAAAGTTATTATTTTCCTTGTAACCTCTGTTGTATTGATGTGATCTGTGCAAGTTGACATGATTCAAAACCTAGTGGCATTGATCAAGCCCAATGTTAAGATAAATAAAGAACATAGAAGTGGATTAGACTAATATTTATGTTCGGTGTTGCTTCTTCTTTCGCCCCTTTGACAAGGTACTGGTCTTCGTCTCACTTCGGAAGTGAGAATAAGTATCTTTCCGTAATTAGGAAAGCCGAACATGTGTGTATGATATCTACGTACAATTGCATACCATTGACGAGGTATAGATCACTTCATAGAAACTTAATGCCTTGTAGCTAGGTTTCATCAAGTTGGATTGAATTCTGAGACTTGATAGAGGACAGATCTTAATCTGAGACTTGATATTATTAAAATGATAATAATATTATTTTAATTACATATTGATTATAAATCTAAATTGGATATAGATCATATGATATGATACTAGTGTTTTGATTCTTATATGATTTTATTATGCATAATGATAGTATTACAATTGGATATTATCAATAAACATATATTGAATTTTGATAGGACAAACGAATATATTACTAAACAATTAAGTTCATTGATACCGTCTACCGTCTTTCTCTAATATGTTTGTATCATATTTTAATAATCTTATATATTACTGATGTCAAAAAAAAATCTTATACTAAGTCGATATTTAATTAGGCAAGTCCATTTAGTCCGTAGTAGATAAATTAGTTTTTATCAAGTGAAATTACAAAATTATATTAAATTGCTCAACTAGTACCTTCAACTAAGTTGTTCTTCAGTCTGAATTTAAAGTAATTAGTAATCTAATTAACCCATGCTTTTTGATTTAAAGTGAAAATGAGGCTGCTAGGGGATACCTAAAGCATCGCCAAACACCTTGTAAGTGAGAGTGATACATACAGACAGACCCAACTTATATGCATGTTTAAAGACCTATCAGCTATCATTTTCAGTTTTGCTTTAATTCTAAGGCTTGTTGTCACCGCAACCACTCAATTTGTGCATGGACCGCAGCTAGAAATTGAAATATGGCATTGGATAAGATTTTTCAGTTAATGTCTATAAAATACTTCAATCTATTGGTCTGGTAGATAATTGTTACAAAGGCGACTCTTTGTCTGTTTCAGATGGTTGCTATCATATTGAAAGTGATGTATCTGAAGTAAATAAACGAGAGTCTCTCTTGTCGATGGAGGAATCTGGTAAGTACTCTCAACTTCTTACCTCTCTCAACGAGTTTACGTACCCTTTATATAGGGATCAAGTCTGACGTAGTTCTTGGAGAACAAAAAATCTAATGGGCTTATACTTCTTAAACCTAGGCCCGATAGAAGTCCTTCTAGAATTCATCTTCCGCTAGCTTTAGGAATGTCCAACTATAAGGCCCAACCGCGAAAGCCCAAGACTCGTTTATAATTGCAGGACTTCACGGATAATGCATCTCCCTGCTTAAGGATAACATTTCGCTACAACTATCTCCCTTGAGTTACGAACACAGGTATAGCCACGGTTCACCCCAAATGCCACCAGACGCGTCCCTGTCCCCCGAATGAGGATAACCCACAAGATAGCAGGACAGGTGATCCCAAGATCTTGGGTGCAAAGTGCAGGATGACTCCAATGTTCTCCAACGAGGACACCCGTCGAATACAAGAACAGAGTTCCCAAAGCACACACCAAAGTTAACCCCGAATCCCCAACGAGGACGCCCGTTGAATACAGGAGGAGACCCTCAATCATCAGGCATACCCCTGGAGGCCTTCAAGCTTTTCACAAATATACCCCTCCTTGACCGTCTCAAGAAGGGAATTCTTCAAAGAGTACCTGCAACAAATACGTTAGTGAAAACAATCCACATCCCTTTTTCCATGCTTGCCTTGTCCAAGGTGAGGACAAGCCTAACCATCCAAGAGTATACATCTCCCAAGGAAGGACGCGTCCTCTTCTCATGGAATGCACACATTTCCTTTGTACTACCACCTTAACATGTGGACCTCGTATCCTGTCAATCCTACCTATAAAGGGTGCGCCCTAAGCTCTAGACGCGTCCTAGATGCATTGAGATTTCCTCCATATCCCTTAGCATGGAAACCTTGACTTCAAACGACCCACCTCACTCAGTCTACTACACGTTGGACGCGTCCTATATACAGAGAGTGCGTCCTTACTTAGTACATTGCAGCCTATAACTTAATCCTTCATCTCTTTGCACCAACTCCACTCCAATTGACCCATTCTTGACCCGAAATGACCCAATGCCAAATTTTGGGTATAACAACTACCCCCCAAATTCCATACGCAGTTGATGACAAAGTTGGAATTTTAATCCTTAGAATCACTTAGTAAAATTTGGCATGCTATCTCTTGAAGATCAGGACACGTCATTTTTTTTGGCGCGTCTTGTATGAGTATTTTCAGGAAATTGAACCGTTTCTAGCCGTTGTATGACAGTTGTCATACACGCCTTCACCTATAAATACTTTTCACCAACCCACAATTCCCATTTTACTCTTTTTCTCTCCCTCAAACTGCCATCTCCGCTGCTGCCAGAAGTCTCGCTAAAAAATCCGGCTATTCAACCGGCCATTCTTCGAGTTTTTACAGTCAATCAACCCCCCAAGTTCCAAGGTACACAAAACTTCTTTTATTTCTTCATTTCGTCGAGTAAGTCCGCTATAGCAAGTAAAAATCGTTCGTATTCTTCATTTTCACTTTACTGTTCTTCATTTTTCTTTGTATGTATATAATGAAACCCCATATTTTGCTCTTTCGATTTTGTAATCGCATCTTTCTAGGGTTTTACTTAAATTTTCCTCAAATTAACCAACAATCGATTAGAATTCTTCTGTGTTTTAGTCCTTTTGGACGTGTCTACCCTACATGCGCGTCCTACTGCTTGTTTATTATGTAGCTTAACTGATATAGGGTAATATCTTCCAACCAAGATAAAATGGACGCGCTACCATACTAGGACATGTCATACATTTTAGCTGATTTCTCGCAGTAGATACCCATGACGCGTCATAATCCTGTCACTCCGCTTTCTTCCTTCTTTTCCTTATGTTCATGCGTGTCTTTCCTTTTTTTTATATATATATTTTCTGCTTTAAACCGTGGATGCTTCCTCGACAACTTTTTCTTTCCTTTTTCATCTGGAGGAAGCGTCTTCATCTTCTCCATTCCATCCATTCAAGGTCCTCAACAAGCGCCTGCAAATTTACTCCCCGCCTTCCATCTTTTTCACGTTTGAGCCATCCGAGTTCCATAGGACTACTTCATTTCTTATGGTAGAGGCGCGTGTTTTTGAGGAATTTAAGTCAAAAAGCTCTATTATGTCGAAACCAACTTAGTTATAGAAGATTGGACCGACGATGAAAACATCCCCGCAATCAACCAACCAACCTCTCGGATAATCGTGTCAGATGATGACGCATCAAATGATCAGGGCACGTCTCCTTATCATGACACGTCTACTGATAAGGACGCATCTCCTTACTGTGAGAGTGAGTTCGAGAAGAGGGTTCCTGATCCTGAAAAGTATCTTGTATCTCCATAGAAATCTGATTCCCCCTGAACATTGGGAGGCATCTGATGTTGAATTCGATTTAGATTGGAAAGAGCTCGATCTTCTCCCCGAAGTGGAGAAAAACATCTAGAGAAAGAAAGAACATAAATTAGCATGTGTTGGTCTTGATTCCATCGCAACGGACTTGGAGATAGGGTGGAATATGAAATATTACGACATGGAGGGCATATGGGCGCGCCCTCTTCGCAAGATGAGGCCGCATATCTTCAACACATGAAATCAAAGAATTCTCAGGATGGTGCTTAATCCCAAACTGATTTCTCTGGGTGTGGGCGCACCCTTGCATCCTTATATCAAGAAGATTCTGAAGTGGTATGATGTAGCCCCATTCCAACTATCCCCAAATTTGTATAAATTGGCATGCTTTATACATCATGTACCATGACCTCAAGCTGGGCGCTCCCTCTATAAAGGAATTCATCTTTTCAGCATCAGGATATCCATTCCAAGATACCACTTCTTTGTTGTCAACAAATGGTTGAGTAACAAAGGTTTCAATGAAGGCAAAATCAGCCATGAACAAGATTGGAAAGAACACTTCTTTTATCTCTATGATGTGAAGAGGGCCCGTTTGCGTTTTAACTTGGAGCCAAGTAAGTAACACTATCAGGGCACGTCCTCCTTGAAGGACACGTCTACTGTTTCTTACTTTCTTTTCTTTTTCTTGATCATGATATCCCTGTTTCTCTTTATACAAAAGAACTCAAAGAGATTTAACTGAAAAGAGGAAGAAGAGGGCATAAAGGGTGTTGAAATATGGTGAAAAGCATTTCAATCTTAAAGAGATGATTTCAGAATCCAACCTCAAAAGGGTTGGTGCATTGTCTGCAAGAGTAGGTTCTCTCTACAAGTATCGTGAATTTTACAATGGTAAATCCATCCTTACAGCTTTCAAAAAATCTAGGGGACTTGATGCTACAGTTCATCTTGACATTAGCAGACAAGTTGACCTAGAGCAGGGTAAGAAATATCATAATAGGACGAGTCATAGGTGCAATGATGTGACATACATTTACATACACGATCTTTATTCTTTTTGACATTCATACATGCTTTCATAGTCCATATGTTTACTTTGGACGCGTCATAACATTAGGATGTGTCTTTTGAGATATGCGTACTTTTGGCATTCACATAAAGATGTTATATCTATGCCTTCATTTTCTGCAAAATTTCATAATGCTATTTATTGTTGCAAATTTGCTGCCAAAATTTTCCTTTTAATCATATATGTAGGGCGCGTCCTGACACCTATAATGTGTCATATTTATACATACAGCTATTATTTTGTCTGATACATGTACATGTCTCCATAGTTCACATATGACGCGTCATGGCTCCCAAGGTGCGTCCAATACTTTGTACATATAATGCTTCCTGTTTAAATAAAGTCATAATACACATGCATGTCACAATTTATATTGTTATAACTTTGTTTACAAGGGGGCACGTCCTTTTTTTTGGACGCGTCCATTACTAATACTGACCATGTTATTCTATAGATATGACTTCTCTTCCCAAGGGATTTGCTATTGGAGCCTCCAGAAAACTGAAAGTTGGGAGGACCAAGCATGTTCCTACTAAATCTGATCCAAGAACCAAGGATTCTCCACCTGCTGTGGTTCCTTCTCTTCCTCCAAAGATTGTTGATACAAATGTGGTGAACATCTCAGACAAGGAGGACGTGCCCTATAAGCGTTAGAAGACTGTTCCGGATGATCAATCATTCGTCCTCAGATATCTGGGCGCGTCCTCTTCTAAAGCTTTTTCTGAGGATGAGCTGAGAGGCTAGACCTTCAGGATAGAGGAGTAGACTGAGCAAGCCATGGTAAGGGTACCAGACTGAGGGCGCATCTTGCAGCCACTAACACTGCAAAAAGCCACCCTGAAGATTAAATCAGAACCTTGGAGAAAAACTTGAACCTTGTTGTTAAAGAAAAAAATGTTGAGATCATACGGTTACAGCAAGACAAGACGCGTCTTAAGGGTGAGAAGGCACATCTCGAAGGCCATGTTACCTCTGTGGAAAAAGAAATAGATAGCATGACTACTCTGAATTCCACCATGCAGTTGGAGCTTGACACTCTAAATGATGACAGGTTGCATGGTTGGAAAGAAAAGAAGAAGCTGGTGTACCAAAATGGGTTTGCAGCCGGCTTTGAGGAGTGGTATTTTGGGTTCATAGAAAATGATCTAGAATACACTTTTTCCAAATTTGATGAAGATACCCAAAAGTGGGTGAATGACTTCAAAGTCAGGGCTGCAGATTTCATAAAAAAGGAAAGGAACATCCTAGGCTTGGAAGAGGATGACGCGTCTCCTGTGCCTTCTCCACTTGAAGTTCAGCCTCCACCTTCTCCAAAGGACCAGGATAAGTAACAGGACACGCCCTTTCCTAGGACGTGTCTTTCTTCTGTTTATTGAACTTTTACTTCACAACTCTCAGGGTGCAGGTTTTCTTAAACCTTGCAGCTTGTATTTTTATGACTTGATATCTTTGGATTCTGTTTGGTGGTACTTTTCCAAGGTTTTATACCTTGAATTATTTTTATGCATATTTCCTTTCATGTTTATCCTGCCTGGTTATTTCGTTTTTACAATTATTAACAAGTCATATGGCGGATGTGTCCTCAACTCAAGACGCGTCCCCCCATAGCTAAGATATCTCTTAGGACGCTTTACCAATCAAGAGCGCGTCTTTGTTACAACTGCATATGAGTTTTCTTTGGTTTTCCTTTTATATAAGTTATGTTACTGACATCCCCTTAATATTGTACACTAAGGATTATATTGTAAGGGCGCGTCCTCATTTCAGGAGGCATCTTCCTTACTTACTAATTTAATCCAAGAGTCATAAACTATTATCAACATCATAAAGTATATGAGGGCGCGTCATACATGTTTTTTTATGCAAGTTATCGTAACCATGTTTCTAGGACGCGTCTTTTCTTGAGGGCATGTCATATATGTTTTGAATACTCTATCTTGTAATGAAGTTTATCAAACAATAATTGATACCTTGTTGAG
Source organism: Apium graveolens (assembly GCF_009905375.1). NCBI lineage: Eukaryota > Viridiplantae > Streptophyta > Magnoliopsida > Apiales > Apiaceae > Apium > Apium graveolens. The sequence goes on along the minus strand of NC_133654.1, from coordinate 55,729,296 downwards.
GAATTTTCAATATCTTTATTAATAATGCGCTCCAGTATCAAAAATGCACTGGTCCCACGGCTACTATGCTCTGTGGGGAATTTATTTGAAAGTACGATCCTTTAACTAGTTCTAAGGTAGATAGTACATGCACTACCCCTATAGGCTAGGAGGAATTTTATTGCTTCTAGTCTATAATTCGGGCATAGCCCTACTTATATCAACTGAAAATATAAAACATAATATGCAAGAGGCTAAAACCGAGCCTTACTGATAATACTTTCGAAGATGCTCTGCATTCCATGCTCGTAGAATCAACTTCCCTTCCAAGTCTTCAAGGTGATAGGTCCCCTTGCACAAGATTTCTTTTTATTTTGTATGGTACTTCCTAATTAGCTCTAAACACTCCATGCCGGGGATTCTTTGTGTTTGGCATCACCTTCCTGAGCACCAGATCTCCTACCTTTAGCAGCTGTCCCTTTACTTTCTTGTTGTAGTACCTTGCAGCACGTTATTGATATACCGCGAGCCTTAGCTGGGAATTCTCCCTTGTTTCTTCCAAAAGGTCCAAGTTAAGTCTCTAATTAATTTCTGCATCTTCCTTCGGGTAACGATCTCTGCGGAGCGATCCCGAACCAACTTCTACGGGAACCATGGCCTCGTACCCGTAAGTGAGCATAAATGGGGACTCCCCTATAGTAGACCTTGGAGTCATGTTGTAAGACCACAACCCCTTTGGGAGTTCTTCAGGCCAGTTGCCTTTGCGTTCCTCTAGCTTGGTCTTGAGAGTGTGCTTTATTATCTTGTTAACAGCCTCTATTTGTCCATTACTCTGAGGATGGTAGACTGTTGCAAATTCCTTCTTAAACTTTAAATCCTCAACTAGTTGTCGCAACTCCTTGCTTTCAAACTACTTTCCGTTGTCAGAGACAAGTTTGTAAGGAATTCCAAATCTGCATACAATAGAGTTGAACATAAAATCTTTGATTTTCTTCGCAGTGATAGTTGCCAATGGTATAGCCTCTGCCCACTTAGTAAAGTAATCAACTGTAATTACTACATACTTGACATCTCCTTTGGCTTTCGGTAATTCTCCAATAAGATCAATTCCCCACATGGCAAATGGCCACAGACTGAACATAGGTGTTAAGAGCGTTTTTGGAATAGATGAGTAATTCGCAAAGCGTTGGCAGCGATCACATGCTCTAACGAAGTTTGTAGAATCCTCATTCATCGTAGGCCAATAATAACCTTGGCGTAGAACCTTCATCGCCAATGAGTTACCCCCGAGTGATTACCACCAATTCCTTTGTGTACTTCCCTCAAGATGTAATTTCCCTCTTCTTCATCAACACATCTGAGCAGCGGTTGATTGAAGCCTTTTTAATATAAAACTTCATCATACACAACATACCTTGCAGCCTGATAACAGAGTTGTCGAGCCTTGAATTTATCCTCAGGGAGTATTCCTTTGTGAATATAGGCAAGAATAGGCGTCATCCATGTTTTATTGGGAGCCTCATCTACTTGCATCATCTCTACCTCTGAGATACTAGGGATCTCCTGGATTTCTAAGGGTATAAATCACAATAACACGACTTCCTGCTGGGATCCCATTTTTTCCAGAGCATCCGCGTTGCTGTTCTTTTCTCGCGGTACACATTCCAGTCTAACCTTCTTGAAACTTCCAATCAGGCGCTGCGTGCACCTTAGATACAATTATGTTCGCGGTCCTCGAGCTTGAAACCCCCCATTCACTTTGTTCACCACCAACTCTGAATCACTCTTTGCAATTAGATTCCGCACTCCCATTTCCAAAGCGAGTTTTCAGCCATTAATCAGTGCTTCATATTCCGCATCATTATTCGTAGCATAGAACTGAAAGTGAATTACACTCATCAGATGATGGCCTTCCAGAGATGCAAGCATTATGCCCGCGCCTGGTCCTCTATTTTTAACTGCTCTATCCACATGCAAAACCCACCATGGATGTGGAAACTCTTCTAAAACTTCTTCAGGACAAGACGGATGCAACGCCATCAGAGCCTTACCATCAATTTCACAATCAAATTCTAGTAAGAAATTAGCTAGGGCTTGCTCTTTGATTGTTGTTCAAGGCATGTATTCCATGTCAAACTGTCCCAACTCCATAGCCCATTTCATCATCCTCCCCGATGATTCTGATTTATGAAGGACTTGCTACAGAGGCTATGCTGTACGGACTTCAATTCTATGAGCTTGAAAATATGGGCGTAGCTTTCTTGATTCAAGGATTAAGGCATAAACCAGCTTTTCCATGCTGGTATAGCAAGTTTCAGCGTCGTGGAGCCGCTTACTCACATAATAAATGGGTGATTGCTGCGCATCCTTTTCTCTCACTAGTACCGCACTGATTGAATACTCCGAAACCGCAAGATATAGAATTTTTGACAACATGGGAAGGTTCCCCATTTGATCCTTGATTCTCCTGAAAGCTTCCTCATATTATGGTATCCACACAAAGTCTTTCCCTGCCACTTTAATCACCTTAACGAATTCCTTACATCTGTCAGATGATTTAGAGATAAACCGATTCAACGTAGTGATTCTTCCGATTAAGCTTTGGACTTGCTTTATACTTATGGGAGACTTCATGTCTAGCAGTGCCTTGATCTTGGCAGGGTTAGTTTCAATCCCCCAAGAAATTTTCCTGATTCAACACCGAATACATACTTCTGCGGGTTCAACTTCATGCGAAATCTCCTTAGGATGTTGAACATTTCCATTAGGTGTTTTCCATGATTATTCACCTCCTCCGATTTAACCAACATGTCATCTACGTATACTTCGATGGTCCTTCCAATCTGATTTTTGAACATCATATTCACCAACCATTAGAAAGTCGCTCCCGCGTTGATTAATCGAAATGGCATCCCTATACAACAATATAACCCTCTATCAGTGATGAAGGATGTATGCTCCTGATCGGGGTCGTACATTGGAATTTGATTATAACCGAATTTTGTATCCATGAAGCTTAACAAGGCATGCCCCGTTGTTGCATCGACCAACTGATCAATTCTTAGGAGTGGAAAACTATCCTTCGGGCAAGCTTTATTAAGAGCTGTTAAATCAGCACACGTCCTCCACTTCCCATTTGGTTTTTTCACAAGCACCGAATTTGCGAGCAACTCGGGGTAGAAAGATTCCTTAATTATCCCAACTTCCAACAGTCGATCTACCTCCTCCTTTAATGCTATCGCCCTCTCTCCGCTCACCGGGAGACGCTTTTATCGTATGCCCGAGCAGTTAGGGAAAATGTTCAAAGGATGACACATTACTCCCGGGTCGATCCCAACCATGTCTGAATGACTCCATGCAAAGACATTGAGATTTTTAATATGGGTGAGCCTTTCTCTCATCTCATAACTTAACTGAGATCCCACTTTCAAAATCTTGTTTGGATCATCTTTATCGATTGGAACATATATCGTGTCCTCAGCTGGCCCTGTTTTCTCGGCAGACATAGGGATCCTAGGATCCAGATCAAAATTAAAGTATCGGAGGTCTTCCACTTCCATTCTTGCACTTGAGGGCGCGTCCCTATAAATAGGAGCATCCACCTCAGGATAAGGCATAGTTTCATGCATTACAGGTATGGAGGCCACGTCCTCCTTTTGAGGAGCATCAACCTCACACTCATTTTCACTCTCCAAGGGCGCATCCTCCCTTTTAGGAGCATCTACCATGGGGTTATTTTTCAGGCTTTGAAAGGTTTCACTCCTTCCTTCCAACTTTTCTCCATTAATTTCCCTCTGCACAATATCTCCTTCATGATTTAACCATGACTTCCTCCATACTTTGAATCATCGAAACATTCCCCAGTATCAAAGCAGGAGTGTTGGTCATACGAGTTTCTTCTTCCTCCAGATCCTCCACAAAATAATGGGCATGAAGCTCTTCATTTGGTTTCACCTGAATGTCCGTCGCATCCTCCTCGGAAAGACCCTTTCCTTCATAACTTCTCCTTCGGAATTCCCTAACAGCCTTGTGATAGCAGTTATGTGATTCGTATTATGATCCCCTCAGACTGCCTACTCCTTTAGGTGTTGGAAACTTTATCATTAAGTGATGTATCGAGGTTATCACCCCGAATGCTCGCAAACAAGGTCTTCCCACCAGCACATTATGCACGGACTCCTGATCCAACACTTTGAAGTCTATCATTTGAGTAACAGCAGAACTCCTTCCCCAAGTGTGACATGAATTCTAATCGAACCCATAACCCTTACTGTTTCTCCGGTAAAATCGTAGAAGTGTGCATATTCAAAATTCATGTCACTATTTGGGAAACCCAATTTCTTGTACGTGTTGTAATACAAGATGTTCACAGAGCTTACGTTGTTCAGGCAGACCCGATGCACGTTCATCATCCCCATGAGCATAGTTATTACCAACGCATCGTTATGGGGATGATGCACCCACCTTGACTCTCTTTCCCTGAACGTAATATCAGCAGACTCCCCTTTGAATATTTTTGGAGGTCTATCCTCCAAGCTATGAATGTTGGTGAGTGGTAGATGTCTTTCCTCTCTAGCGTTTCTCTCCAATGCTCGATTATCGTCGCCGATAAATGGGTGTCCCCCGAAAATAGCTCTAATACTTCCAGCCATCTGAAACTTGGCATTTGCTGGCTTTTCATCAAAGTCTGCTTGCGGGGGGTGTCTTTCATCTTTCCCCTTGTCGTCATTTCCTCGACGTCGCTTTACCTTGTCAATCTATTCTCCTAGGTCCCCAGCCTTGATCAATTCTTTAATCTCATCTTTTAGGTGACGGCATTCATGGGTATCATGCCCGGCAGACTCGTGGTATTCACAATACTTCTTCTTGTCTCTACTCTGCCATGAGGTCAAATGTTCCGGTTTCTTGAAGATCCCCCTATCCTTGTTTACTTCAAAGATGTGATCAATGGATGCCACCAAAGGAGTATAGTTTCTTACCCTCTTTTTATAATTTGAAGGTGGACTCCAATCTCTCTGTATACTTATGGCATTCACCCTATGTGACTCCGAGCATTCCGTTAGTACTCAGGACTTTCTGACCTATCTCTCCTCTAAGCTCGCCCTTTTGAGTTGTTGGTGTTATCATTATTTCTAGTCTTAGCGAGCGACTGCTCGATCGCCTTGAAGGATTCATCCTGTGCAAGCACATCAGCTAACAACACAGGGTCTTTTCCTTGGAAATGTTTCCAGATATATGTTCCCACATGCAAACCGGCTATAAGGAGTATTTTTAGTGTCTCATCTGTCGCGCCCCTTACCAAGGTCGACTCTGCATTGAACCTCTTGAAGTATGAAGTCAAACTTGTTCACTCCTTCTATTTTACGTTTGCAAGCGTGGTAACAGGTGGAGTATACTTTACCGCAGCTTGAAACTGAGTCACAAACAAGGTTTTCATTTGTTCCCACGATGTGATAACCCTTGGACTAAGTTTCTGGAATCACTATTGGGCACATTCTCTAAAGATGGCTGCCAAAAGATGACACCACGCCAAATTAGGTACTTGATATATATCAATTTCTATGTTAAAACATCCCAAGAACTCCACGGGGTCAGAATTTCCATGAAAACGCAAATCATTGGTTATGTTCCTGTATCCAGCAGGTAGTTGTTCCTCCCTTACCACAACAGAAAATGGGGATGGGGCTTGCGCAGTTGCTGTAACCCTTCCTCCGTCCAGATGGTTGAGCAGCCTCTTTAGATCATTCACATTAAATGTCCTAACTCCAGGAATGATTTGAACATTGATTTTTTGGGGTTGCTCTACAACCTGTTATTGTTCTCCTTGTTACCCCTCGGGTGTACCGGTAGATCTTGTCGCCCCTCGCCCTGAGGCTGCGGCTGTGGTATATTTCCATCTTGATTTTGAACATCCCCTTGTGCACGAGGTTCCTCCTGGCCGCGCCTCGGTATCTCATCGTTGTTTTGCAACCTTTCTTGAACTCGGGCGCCGTCCCTTTCTTGAAGACGCATCCTGGATTTATTGCTCGTAGCACTGTGAGAAGCTATAGGAACAGTGACATGGGCTTTTTCAGTGGAGGGCGCGCCCTCTCGTCTCTCATTATATGGAGCCTTTCCATGCTCTTTTACAGCGGCGGGGTGTTCATAGAAAAGAAGGCGGTATCCCATCCTTCCCCGTTCATTTCTCGGATAGCCTCAGCCATAATTCCCAAACCTTCCACGGGGACAGGCACACTGATGTCCATGGTGCGTACCCTATCATCCATTGGGTATATAGGGGGCACACGCGTTGTATCACGGGGCCTCGCTTCTCCACCGTTTCCTTCCTTCTTCCATTCTAGTAGTAACATTTTCAAATCATCATCTTCCAACCTTATGCCAAGTCTCCTTTTCGAGGTTGAAAAATCTCTTATTTCCTCATCTTGGTTTTGAAGATTCTCCGAATGGTGACGCTCGTCACCCGTATGCCCGAACCTGTACGGATGCGGGATGACCTGATTGTTATTATGAGGCCTCTCCCTTCTGTTAGTATCCTCATCGATAAGTTTCACAATAGGTTCGACATCATCAGAATATTCCAAGCTTCGCGGAGTGATTCGCAGGTTTCCTACATTGGCTTGGCCGCGAACATCTTGGGTATCTCCTTCGATCACGGGAGCTTTCCCCACGGCGTGGCCATGGCAGGGTAAATGATGACCTCTCCTTGTTTTGCGATGCTCCAACGTGCTTAACCTCGAGTTAAAATTGTTCAAGGTGTCCCCCATGTGATACAACTGCTCCAAGATATCAGCGTTGCTGATGAGAACTGGTGGTGTTCCTCCCATATCTGGAGCTCGCGGAGGATCCATTATATTCCTGGGCACGTAGTGTTCATGGTGAGTGTGGCTTCCCTCTCCTTCTCCCTCATATCTGCTATCACTTCCATCATTATTGTAAGACATCTTTTCCTCCCAAGACTATGATCTTAATCAACACCCCTCCTTCTAGCGCCAATTTGTTGATGAGGAATCTGGTAACAAAAACGTTTGAGGTTTCTCACCGGAATCAAGATCTGTGATCGTGGTTCTTTGCCAGAAAATCAAGCGGTGTGTGGTGGTTGTGAGTTAATTGGTGGCTGAGATTGATTAGGGTAAGTGGTGGCTCCTTATCAGCTCTCAACTTCTTACCCCTCTCAATGTGCCTATGTACCCTTTATATAGGGATCAAGCCTGACGTAGTTCTTGAGGAACAAGAAATCTAATGGGCTTAGACTTCTTATTCCTAGGCTCGGTAGAAGTCCTTCCAGAATCCATCTTCCACTAGCTTTAGGAATGTCCAACTATGAGGCCCAACTGCGAAGGCCCAAGGCTCGTTTGTAATCGCAGGACTTCACGGATAATGCATCTCCCTGCACAAGGATAACATTCCGATACAGCTGTCTCCCTTGAGTTACGAACGCAGGTATAGCCATGGTTCACCCCAAATACCAGAAACGTCCTCTTTTCATGGAATGCACACCAGAATAAAAATTAACCCACCAGATAGCAGGACATGTGATCCCAAACTCTTGGGTGCAAAGTGCAGGATGACCCCAGAGTTCTCCAACGAGGACATCCATTGAATACAACAACAAAGTTCCCAAAGCACACACCAAAGTCAACCCGGCATCCCCAACGAGGACACCCATTGAATATAGGAGGAGGCCCTCAATCATCAGGGATACCCCCGTAGGCCTTCAAACTTTTCACAGACAGCCCCCTCCTTGATCGTCTCAATGACGGAATTTTTCAAAGAGTACCTGTAATTAATACGTTAGTGAAAATAATCCACATCCCTTTTTCTATGATTGCTTTGTCCTAGGTGAGGACAAGCCTAAATATCCAAGAGTATACATCTCCCAAGGACAGGACGCGTCCTCTTTTCATGGAATGCACACATTTCCTTTATATTACCACCTTAACATGTCAATCCTACCTATAAAGGGCGCGCCCTAAGCTCTGGATGCGTCCTAGATGCATTGAGAATTCCTCTATATCCCTTAGCATGGAAACCTTGACTTCAAACAACCCACCTCACTCAGTCCACTACACGTTGGATGCGTCCTATATACAGAGGTTGTCCTGAAATGACCCAATGCCAAATTTTGGGTATAACATATATGTTTAAGTTAAACTGGTAATACATAAACCGCTGCATCAAATATCGAGCTTAGATAGGAAAACCTAGAATTGAAATAAAATTTATATAAAGCACAAAATTAAACACGTTTGTGCATATATTTAATATTGCAGCACATCAAAAGATATTAATTTAGTAGATCATCATATATATATTTATTTTGAAAGGTATTTTAATATCAATGCTTTCCTTGCTTATAAAAACACAAACGTAACAGACAGATTAGCTTTTTTGAGCGATTGCATATTGGCCAAAAAACAAACAACACGTATCGCTCCCTCGTCAATGTTCCGTCAAATGTCATGTTTTCAATTCTTATTTAAATATATAAACAAAGATATAGTTATTCATTTTGATGTTCAAAATTAATCTTAAAATTTAAAACTAATAGTTCTGATAGATGAATTTCGAAAGAATATTCTGGCTCGTGGAAGATGTTGAAACTTTGTATAGGTGGTTCATGCATAAAGTAAAATTGAAATTTTCAGTACTAGACAATAATAATAGATAATAATATATAGATAATTATATCTCGCAATATTGTAATTTTATAGTTATTTTGTATGGACATATTTAGTGAGCATGCTTTTAACTTTCATAACTAACCGGATTTCAAGTACCGTTAAAACATGATCATAAATGTTGTAAGATTTTTTTTAGAGGGCAGAGATATCCTGGTTGTGAAATAGGCAATTATTTTTCATCCATGCAGGAGAAGTTAAATCAAGTTTTACACAACATGATATTTTGATATGTAGAGTTTCCCGCTGATCGATTTTGGTAATATGGTGTTACCAGTTTGATGTAGGACAAGATGCCAGAGATTTTGAACAGAAAATTAAAATGAAAAAGTCTGCAAGGAGGAAGGGAGGACGACAACATGAACATACTTACGGGCTACATGATCATGCCAAAACAACAAAGATTTTGATCCGCCAAGGGAGGACAACGACATGATTATCCAGACAAACTACATGAACATGATACTTATATTTAATATTATATTTTAATTAGGATTTTTTTTAATTTTTGTAGGGTTTTATATCCTTATATAAACAATGATATGATGTAGCAAATGATCATCTTTGATTTAATAAAAAGCCGAAGAATTTTGCACTTATTTTTCTCTTGGATTCGATAATTCTTCCTTGTTGATTCGAAGTTTGCCTTTTGGATTCAAAATTTTTAAGGATTTCTTGTTTGAGAGTCCTTGCGGGAATTATCGTTTGCTTTAACTTCGCATCCGTTCTGCGTCAAGTTCTATAAGAGTAAATATTTTACCTCGTTCTACGATGGCTAGGCGAGGCACAACCAGAGGTGCTAAAGATGGTAATTGTGAGGCAACTAATACATGGAAAATTGAGAAGTTCAGGAAGTCTATAACAAGATTGGAAATGATGCTTCAATAATATACGGAGGTCAGAAATACTAAAGCCAATAAATACAGAGTTGAAGGATTTTGTCTGAACAAGTATATTGCTTATAGTCATAACAACAATCAGCATCCTAATAATTACAGGATTCAAGTTGATATTCCATTTTTTCATTGAAGGTCAAGATTTGAGGATTTCTTAAACTGAATTTCGGAGGTTAAGCTTTTCTTTGAGTTTACAGAGTTTGATGAATATAATCAAGATGATTATACAATTCAATACTATGAACCCTATAATGCTCATAAAGTGTTTGATATTTGTTCTCAACCATACCATGGTAACTTGGTTGTGGAAAATATTAAATAGTTTGGTTGTGAAGGAGCTAAAAATTATTTAAAAAATATTGAAGGAGATGAGAAAGTGAAATTTGAAAATTTTGTGTCTACAAATTTTGAGGATGGCGATATGACTAAGAAACGATAAGATCGAGAATGTTGCAGAATACATCAAAGAAATAATTGATGTTTCCTGCAAAGATGGGAATAATAGTGATGACGAACATCATGGTAAAGACGTGCAAAAAGTTTTCTTGGATAATAATAACTTGACGGATAATTTGCAGCAACAGAGCTTAATACAATCATTATGTAAGATGTATAATATCCCAGGTTTTCAAATTGGTGTGAGTCTCTATATCATATGATGGACCTTAATTGAATATTATTTTGACAATATAAATAGTTGGTACGTGCTTGTTATGTGAAGTAATATGGATTAACTAATATTGCACCCTCTCTTTCTTTCTGTGATTCTGAGGACGTAATCCGTTTAAAGAGGGTAGATTGTAATGACCCGTACTTTTCAAAATCTGTTTATTTTTATAAAAGTAATTTTCCCTAAGAAGAAAGGAATACAATTTAATATTTTTTCCAGCTTATATATTTTTCAATATTTTATTCCGGGTTATTGTGTTGTCGATGTGTAAATTTCTTTCTAAACTAAATTTCATATAATTATTTATAAAATCTAGATTTATTGACTATGTGAGTATAATTATTATGTGATTACGTGGTACGTGTGGATTGAATTGTATGATTAATTGGGGTAATTTATGAATATTATGTAAGTATATGTGAATTTTTCATGAAACTATATGTTGAATGGTTTTCCTTAATTGTGGTCTATATGTGCCAGAAATGTGAGTTTTAATTCTTAATATTCTCTGTGACAACCAGTAAATATTTGAACTATTTTATAAGTGCGATGTATATATTCATAAATATTCTGTGACATAATGGCAATTATGCGTATTTGTTATATATTGTATAATTTTGTCGTATGGAATTACAAATGTTTCTGGAATATTTTTAAGCATAGAGCTTTCGTACGCAAGTAAGATTTTCGTTACGCGATTAATTAAGTAGTGCAATTTGATATTATTCGAATAGTTGCGACTATGCGATTAAGTAATAATTGAGATTCTCGCGATTTAGTGATATTTGAATAAGTTACGATTAGGCGATAAATTGTGTTCTAATATTTTGGAGTAGAGTCAATTTATTTGCAATTGCTTGTGTGATTTTTAATGTGTTAATTATATTTTACATGACTTATTTATTAGTGTGATAATATTAGAAAATTCTTTTAATATAAAAAAATTTTGATTGAAATTTTTGAAAATAATTTTATTAAACTTCTAAAATCTCATAGTATTTATGGTATTAATTTGGTGATTTATGGGTTTGTATTTTAATTACTAAAAATCATTCTTTTAAATTATACTATTAATAGTTATTGAATTAAAAGTGTACCCTTGCATGCAAATTCCACCCAAATAGAGATCAAGGGTAAGACCGTCTTTTCACCCTCCACTAACTCCATTTGACCAAAACAATTACCAATAAAGCCTTGCATTCAAAAGCTTTCTATTAGTGGAAGAAGGATAAAATAGTAAACTCAAACTCCACTATCATTTGGTAAGACAAAAACTAAGTAAAATATTCATCTCACATCATTTTCTTTTCCACCAACACATCACTCCACTCTCTCTTCTCCCTACTCCCTCTCGTCCGTACCTAAACCTCCCCCACCCCTCTCATTTTTTTCATCATTTCTTCATTTTCTTAACACCTTTCAACTCACCTAAGCAAGGGACATTTACACTTAGTGCTACATCTTCATTTAAGGTTAGTTTCTTAGTTACATGTGGCTAAAGCCAAGGGCCTAACTTTGATTCTTGTGAATCTAGAGTTGAACCTAATATGGCTCATAAAACTTGAGCTAGAGATTGTCTTGATGAAGTTTTTTTCTTCTATTTTGAAGCCATGATCTTGGCCTCAAACATTCTGCAACGACTCCCGAAGAGCCGAATGGATTTTGTTGTTTGTGTGATAGTTTTGTTTGTTTTAAAAAAGAAAGAGACGTTGCATATGGATTTCAAAGAACTTATGATCTTTTAAAAATGTATTTTACAAAGTTTCTATCCATGCACGCTATGATTTTTATGATAAAAGTAGAAATTAGTACTTGCATGTCATGATATAAGTGATATTTCGGACAAATATGTATGTGATTTAAATTTGAGTTTTTGTACAATGCATGCCATGATTTTTACTCTAAAATGATATTATGCTATGTGCCTTGATAAGTCATGATCAAATTTTGTAGCCATCAAGTTGATACCATGTATTTTGGTTCGGAAATTTGCTTAAAATTTGCATAAGTAAAATCTGCTCTGCTATGCTCTCTATTTTTTCCTCGATAATGGCTTATATGGCTAGGTTTATGCTCATATTTTTCCACAAAATGATAGTTAATAGGGTTGCGTATACTTTAGGATAGATGGTTTGGCTTGCATGTTGGTTTTGGTGTTGAAATGGGAGTTAAGATGGAAGGAGGTACACTAGGCCCTTTGTAGCAGATTTTTTTACCAGTATAGGCTGTTTTAGGTGATTTTTGGTGAGGCCTTGCTAGGACTGAGTTTACTGGAGTTAGGACTTGATTTGTACTTGAGTCCAGTGGCTTTGATTCATTCAAAAACTTGCATTTAGATAGGTGCACACACACATTTCAAAGAGTAACTCAGAACAGGGCAGGATTGCGTAAACTTGAACTTTGGTCGTTTATAACCATGCCATAGGCTAGGCCTTCATGAGACTTGGATTAAATAAGAATAATACATCCTTAGGAAGCTTAAAATACCATTAGAATTTAAAATTGAGTGAGAAAAGTGAGTTTTATGTAAGTAAAATCATGGCATAGTGAATTCGAGGGAGGCTGGGCAGTGTCAACTTTGAGAAGAGGCCTAGAGAAGCCTAGGTGAGGCTTTTCCATGAAACCAAGTCCGAGAGTTTGGTTTAGGTCTTAAGAATCCATGGGAATTGGGTTTTTTAGAAGGCCCCATGTAGAAGTCAAGATTTCTGCCAAAGAGCGCGAGTAGTGCAAACTGGTGCTAGCAGGAAACCTTAGTGTGAGTATTGATTTTTGTAAGCCTATAGGAGTGAGGCCCTTGAGTCTCACCAACTTTAGAAGTTAGTTTAGAGTCTTAAAAACCTTTAGGAAGTGGTTTGGAGTAAAGGCCCAAGGAAGAGATATCCCATTTCCACCAAGAAACCCGAGAGCACCTATAGAGTGGCCTTAGGAAACTTTAGCAATATTCATTATAATTAGGACTTTGTGTTGAAGAATCCGAGTGTTGCACATCATCTTTAGGTTTAAGTTAAGGTCAATAATAGTTCTTATGTGTTACTTGCTTACGTGCCTCGGTATTTATGTGATATTATATTATAAATAACTAGTAGTATATGCCATGCCGTTATGTGATTATGTGACTATGTGGATTACTTGAATTTCATATGATTAAGTTATGTTTATTCTTATAATCATAAGTTCTTGCGTAAAAATAGTTATGTTAAAGGTAATAGTGAGTCTAGGAGCTTATAGGTGTATGAGGTGTTAAAAGGTGAATATTAATGAAGTTAATATAATGTGTAGGTTCCGAAGCGAAGGGGAATATTCGTGCCATCAAGATCGAATAATCTTAGAACTATTGGAAGGCAAGTTACTTACCTGCTTATGCTTATAATATTTGCAAGTATACATACTTTTTTGTGAATGCGTAGTTGTGATAATCACCATGTCATTAATTAATTCAAATACTTTCGTTAATACCTCTTAATCTTGTTAGTAACTTACCTTCAAAACATCCCTATCCTTGAGACCGTGAATACTAAACTCTCTACCAAATTCCCTAAAGCGAACCTCATTAGTGACCTTGAATTCTCTTGTTACAATTCCATTAAAGTGATACCAAATCTTTCCCCGGCATCAATGTTATAAATCATTAAAAATAAAATAAATGTTTTCTTGACTTAGTGGATTGGACTAGACGCAAGTCCTTTTCACACTTATTGATAGGCTCACATATAGCCTAGGGATCCCATTAGATTTGAGAACCCAACGCGGTTCGGGATTACTTCGCGCGGATCACCGGCTGTAATCCGTAGCGTCCTAAAATGAATTTTAATGATTTGATATTTAATTGATTATAACATGTTGCCCGATGCTAGGATACCATATGCCATGTTTCAGTTGTTATAATTCTACCATGTCTTTATATTAAAACTTCATGTTTCTTATTGTCATTTTTACAAGCATCTATAACCTCTTGATTCATGAACCCGTGATTTTGTAATAATGCTTTGTATAGTAGAACTGATAGTACTTGGTGAGCATTTTAGCTCATTTTTTTGTATTTAACCCTGTTCTACAACTAGCAATCATGGTTCGTACCAAGCAGACCGCCCGTAAGTCAACCGGTAGGCAGGGTGAAGACCATTTGAGGGCGCAGGTAAAATAGATTAGGCAAAATCCGCCGGTTTGTAATTTGTGGTATCAGTTAGATGGGATGTTCCAAACTCTGAACTTGTAAAGATCTCGGGATTGTTATTATTTTGGTTGGGTTTGTAATTGTATTATTATCATCTTTTAGACTTATAACTTTGTAATATAATTATGGTTCGCTATTGTTTCGAGTGTGTGTGTATTGTTATTTTAGGGTGTGACATTCTCAGAATGAGTCTTATATTATCTAGATATCTTTCAAATGATATATTAGTGGTTATGTGATTTTATAAATATTTTATGGATTTATTTGAGAATATTTCTGATTAATTATTAAATATTTTGATTATTAAAAAACTATCCACTCGTAATGATTTATACATTTTTACTACCCGAAGGTTACGAGAAAACTCGTTTCTAGCCTAATTTGGATATTTTGAGCATTTTCCGTATTTTGACTTTTTTGATCCGGAGTACGGATTTATCTGTAAAGATTCTGGGTCGGTTTTACGGGTATTAAAATATTATTTTATTATCTCGATATACGTGAAACCTAGATATTTTTTTAATCAAAGATATTTTGATTAAAGTATTAGTTTTTATTAAAGTATTTACATCTGGGGGCTCGGAACACCAAACCTTTATTAAATTGTCGAGTTTTATTGTTTATCCTAAAACCAGGACCGTTTGGATCGGTTTTTATTTATTCTTAGCTATTAAATATTGGATTTTTATATCCGGCATGATCCAAAAGGGTCCTAATTTCTTGTAAATATAAATAGCCTTCACTGTACTTTATTTTGTATAGATAAACATAATTATATAGTAAAATTTCTTAAGTATCCTGAGAAACATATAAGTGTTCGTCGTGTTTTTCGTAATCAAACCAAGATTTGAAGGCGTAATGGAAGTTCGATTTTGGCGTGCAAGTAGCCGAATCGAAGCTCTCGAGACGTACTAAAGAATCGTATTAATTAAATTAATACAGATACTACACGTATTTTTCTGTAAATTTGATAAAAATTCAAATTAAATTAGGATTTATGTTTTCCCAGTGTGCAAAGATAAAACGATGATTTTGGATTGATCAAGCAAAACCTATCATATTTGTACTCAAATTGATCCTCTCGAGGAGAGCTATCAAATTTTATCATTAAAACATTTTTCAGGTCAATAATTTTTATTTTCGAATTTTGGGCTTTTTGATTGAAGCATTTTTGGGTTATTTTGATGGTTGGAATAGGTTTAAGATGTGATTTACAGTCGAATGGAGTATATAATTGCTATGTTTAATTGTCAAAACTGTTAAACCGAGTTTGGGTTTTTATCCCGTTTTTGTTTTTGATTTTCTAGGTTAATCTTGCCATGGTTGTTGATTTTGATGCAATGAATATATTTTACATATTATAAGCTTTAATTCGAGATATTAAATGATGTTTTTGGCTGAGTATTTAAGTGAATTGGATGTTGGCTGGAAAGCTTAAGGTCGCCGACTTCTATGGCTTTTGTTGGCCGGAGACGACGAACAATGATTCGTTTTGGACTGCTGTTGATTAGTCTGGACTGCTCGAGTGTTAGGGAGTAGAGTTAAGTCGAAAAATCAGATAACCCATGCGTTATTGGTCTGGAAAAAGGGCCACCGGAATCCAGCGAACCCGCCGAAAACTAGGTGGTTGCCCAGAATTCGGTCGATGTTCTTGCCCGACCTGGATCTGTTCTTGGCGACCCGGTCAGTTGACTCGTGTTTGATCCCCTTTTCCCCTAATCAAAATCCTATAAACTAATTCTGGACTTTCTTTTAAAAATAATTCAAAAATTCTATTTTTAATTTAAAGAATTCATTTTAATTCAAAATCAATTTAGTTAATTATTTTTAAATATTAACAAATTATTTTAATTCCATAAAAATATTTTTTATTATTTTCAAAAATCATAATTTGATTTAATTATTTATAATTTACTTTGATTTATTATTTATTGACTTAATTAATTGATTAATTTATTTAATTAATTAATTTTATCTGTAAATAATTAAATAAAATGTAATTATTTATAATTAAGCCGGATAATGATTTAAAAATTATTTTGAGCTTTTAAAATTATATAAAGGTATTAAAAATTCAATTAATATTATTATTAATTAAAGTATTCTTATTTTATTCACAATGAATAGACCGTTTGTCCGTTTAATACAAAACATACGTGTCTAGACTCAAAACAATATTCTGTTTCTATTAAAAATACTTTCGAGACATAGAAATCTTTCTTTTTGAAAGGTTGCTTGATTTTTTTAAACGTTTCTGAGTCACGTAACTATCAAGAAGTTGTATTTCTACTCAATTTTAGTTTTAAACATACAGAGTCAAATGTTTTGATGATCTGAGTTATGTGTTACATGAATTATGTGTTTACGTGCGTACGTGAGACAAAGGTCGTGTGTTTGACGGTCGTAATTATGTGTAATGCTTGTTCTACGAATATGATAAATGCTATGAATAAGATGATACTGTGGTTCGAGGGATGTTGAACAAGTATATGTTGAATTATGAAGTCAGATTATGTGGATTGATTATTGATTGAAATAGAATAACAGGGAGGATAGTCTAATAATTAGACGAGATAATGTCAGATTTTTGATATGATTTGTACAAGCATTGTTTTATAGAATATTGTGTTAAAATGGTTTGACTATAACATAGAGTCAAAGCATGATTATGTGTTAACTGATAGTTGGTAATTCGGAAAGATTATATAGGTTGATTGATGATTATGTGTTAAGTATTTATCAATATACTTAATAAGTATATGCAAAGGGTTATAGATACGGGGTTTGATAGTTATAAGTTAAAGTCGATAAACTCTTTAGTAATTATAGTATTGTCTTATTCTCGTAAAGGATCTGGACGAGATGTGCAATACCGAAGACGTACAAAAGGTCAAATAGTGTCACAAAGCGAATAAGGAATAAGTCAAGAAAGCATCGATATGCTGTAAATACAGTATAATTAGAGGTTATCCGTAAGTTATGTTACATAGATTGTGGAGTATGAAGTATGAGATTGAGCTGTGATATTGGAATTGAATTTAAGGCAAGTTTCCTAGTTTCTCTTATATATGTTGCATAGATTGTGATGTTTCTTTTAAATATATGGTATCATGTTTATGCTATGAATTAGATCTGGTAAACTTTTATGTTTAAGAATGAAACCCGTGATTTCTTTCTACTTTCGAGTTCTAAAAAGCCAAACACTTTATCTTATTCTATGAACACATACCCAATGAGATAATACCACTTCAAAATCACCATATACCTTTCATTAAATGAATACACACCCTTGTATACCTGATTTGTTTTTATAAATACCAAACCTTTGTTATTACAAGGTTGAAACTTTTTTCATACGAAATTTGATTATAAAATGCAAGTGTTGTTTTAGTTAAATGTTTTTGTAACTGTTGTTTATGATTTTGTTTATGGAAATGAATGCTTTTATAGAATTGAATTATTAGAATTGGATTATTTTTAAAAATTATGTGGACCAGATTTGTGGTCAAATATAGGCCAAAGTGTGCCCTGGATCTAGTATAGAGAATAAGACTGTGTGCCATGTACGGGGTTAGTACGTGACTGATCAGCAGCCTAACCTTTGGTTTTAGTTAAATTGAGATAAATCCAGTTTAATAATTCTTTCGAAAGATTGAATTTCCTAGTTTTGAATTGATACAAAGATTGATGAATCCTTTTATATAATATCTGAGCTTATGAATTCTTGATAAACTATTTCAGATTATTAGTGCTATATTGGTACTTGCTGAGTTGCTGTTGTGATATTTGTGCAAGGCCTCCAAGATGATCATTATAAGATCTTCAATGGTTGAAGGTTGATCTGCAGTTTCTTGGAGCCATTTGGAGATTAGGCGAGGTTGTTGAGGTTGAGAGGTTGAGGGTTGAAGGTCAGAACTATCTGTGACAAAAGTCATAGTTAGACTCACATATTTCTCTTTGTTTGTGACAAGTTGTTGTTCATCACATGTAGTGGGAACCTCCAATTGAATTGGAGGGGATTTGAATGGGTTACTGTCATGTCCACCAGTCTCAAACCCTTGTGTGTCTTGCACCACACTGTCACTTAAATGTGATATACTTGCCTCCTATATGACAGGATCATTGGCAATTGTACTCCTAGCATCAAATGCTAATACAATTTCTGCTAGGGTTTTGAGGGGAGTTGTTCCTAGAACAAGAAGCTCCAATTGAATTGGAGAGTATTTATATAGCTCCCCCTCAGAAGTACTACCCTCAAACCTAACAGTTTGTGAAGACTGATTTGTACATGAAGGTGCATTTGTGATCTCCATGGGTTCTTCAGTAAAAACTGATGAATCCCCCATGTTTATGTTGGTGTCATCAAGGTCCACCCCAGCATGTAGCCTCTCACCAACTACTTGTGGTTTCTAGGTGGTGAGCAAGGTTTCTTGAACCGAATCACTTGATTGGGGCAACACTTGAGGATTTTATTCAAGTGTTTCAGTATTGGAAGAAGAAATATTAGATACAAGATTGTGAAGCTCATGATTGATTGTTGGAAGCTCCCCCTGAATGGATGAGGAAGCTTCAAGGGATGTGCTCTCCTTGTGTGTGCCATCCTTATTTTTCCTACCATACACTTGGATTTGTTGAAGTGTTGGCTGTGCAGACTCTTTACAAGGTGTATTGGGAAGAATGCCCTTTTCAATAGAAACACCCTATTGAGAGGATGTCTCCAGAATCTGTTTTGGCCCCATTTGTACAACTGTATCCTTTTGGGATGATACATAGGTGGTTTAAGTGGTCAACTCAGGTTTCTTAGCCTTCTTTGTTTTTCTAACCAAGGGTGACTCGGTTAGTGTTTGTTCCTCACCACTCTCAGTTATGATTGGTAAAGGTGCCTGCTTTATCTTCTTTTTGCTCACTTCACCCTTTTGGGATGATGGAGTGGTTGGTTTCCTAGCTGCTATAGGTATAGATGAAAGGATCTCAGCATTGGAAGGTTCCTGTTGGTGTTCCTATATTTGTATTTTCACAGGTTCAGGGACCATTGATGTACTAGATTGAGCATTAGTCCTCATGTCAGGCATGGGGTAAAGGTAAGTCTTAAACTTCTCCATCATGAATGGAGTGATTTTGAGACTTACAGGTACCTTGTTCTTTGTAGAAAATGATCCAAATTGATTTTTGGACACTTGCTTACAATTGCCTATTTGTGATTTATCTACACCATTTATCAAATGTATGGCATTCACTTTATTGTTTAAAGCAGACATAATGAATCTAGGAAGAAAAATTTCCTTACCTCTTGACTCCAATGACATTGTTAGTCTAGTGCTCAGCTCCTCCATTAAGTAGTGTCTTACATTAATCTCTTTTTTGTGAGCCATTGAGTAGATCAACTTTTGGACAACACTAGAGATGTTGTCAAACCCTGACTTCCTGCAAGTGAAAACCCTTATCACTGAATCAAAAAGAAAGGACCATTCTCTCCTAAGGTTCTTCTTGTTCATGCTTGACAGGATGATCTGCTAAGAACAGTTGATGAATTCCATGAATTCATAAAGTTTATTCTGAGTTGGAGCCTCCACCAGCTTGTCAGTAGGAATTCCTAGTGCCATATTGACATCATCTTCAAAGATTTCCACCTGTTGCCCCTTGATTGTGCAATTTATTACAATTGATACAGCCTGGTTCTCATGCACAATTGTCCTTGTTACTGCTGTGTTCCAGAAATCCCCTAACACATCCAAGTAAAGCACATGATTAGCAGTAAGAGCCCCTACAAAATAAGTCTTAGACAAGAACTTGACAAAACTTTTGAAAGTTTCAGGAGCCTGGTTTGCATCTAAGAATGCAAGGAAGTTAGTCTCTGTAATAACCCCAAAAATTTTAGACTTTTTGTAATCCTTATGAATAGTGATTTTGCTGATTATGCTGGTTAAGGAAATTTTTCATGTCACACTATGTAGGAGTTCTTTTATTGATATTCTGAGATCTTATTGGTACTCCATAAAGGATATGAGTGTATGTAAAGATCATCAGAATCCAAATTCGAACACTTTAATTTTTCCCAAAAATCCACCAGATACCGAAAGAATTGAGTATAAGGTAACATGATTAAAAGGATTTAAATTCAAGGATTATAAGAGAGGATCATAAAAGGAATATAAAATATTGAGAAAGATTAGGGGAACCCAAGTAATAAAATCCCGGATATGATCCCTCAAACGACAAACGAGAACGAAAGTTAAGCGAACCGTATAACAGATAAGCGGTCATTAGCCAATTAATTAAGGGTTAATCAAAGAGGTTAGTGGATGATGATTTCATCACACCATAAGGAGAAGACATGTGTTAAAAGATGACACAATCATGATGACAGAAGCATGACAAGAAGATTTGTTTTGTTGGATGATTATTGGCCAAGTAAAATTTACCATGGTAAATTCTAAAAATTAGCCAAACCAAAAAGGGAAGCAACCAATCGAAAAATCATAACACAAATAAGAGAAGTTGAATTGCTTTTACAAGAACAAGCTCTCGGCCCCTTTGTTTCAAGAAAGAAGAAATTTGCAAACTCCAAGCTTCATTTCATAATCAAATCCAAGGTAATTATGTAAACTTCCTTATGATTAGATAAGTATATCCTAGGAGTTTAAGCTTCTAAATCCTTGTAAATATCTTCCAATAAATCAAGGAAGGAGATGGTGAATAGTAACTTCTTGAAACTAATTTTTGTGTTCTTGATTTCTTTGAAAGATCAAGCTTGTAGGAGGTTAGGTCAAGGCTCATTAAGGCCTCCTAGCTACTTATCACTCACCAAGGAAGGTAAAACCTCATACCCTAGCTTTATTTTTGAGTATTTAGGAGTGGTTTTGATTGATATAGTTTATGAGAAGCTTGATTCTTGTTTGTTTAAAGTTTGGTTGGATTTGTAGTGATTTTGAGTTATGAATCTTGGTTATTGGTTAATGAACCTTAAGTATAGTTAGTAGCTCATGTTTGTAATTGAGTGAGTTGGAAAATGTTAAGGTTATGGACTGATATAGTAAGGTTTATATGAAGTTTGGTTGTATTGATGGTTATGAGTAGGTTTTTGGTTGATTGGAGTAGTATAAACATTGATATTCGCTTAAACATAGTCGTCATAATGCCCATTTTCATTCAACTGCTTGTTCTTAGTATTCGGGATAGAACGCTAACTAACCAATCTGTAATACCATGTTTAGCTAGATCGTGTCGTAAGCTTCGTTTTGGTATGTGGGTCGCTTAGATCCGATGTACGGTTTAGGAGAAACGACGGTTTTAAGTAACGGCGTTTCGCGAGCGAACCATTACCCCTCGCCTTACTTTGAAACCTTGGTTAAGGTCCCTAAATGACTAATTGGAGTATGAAACAATTATGTAAGATTAATTGGTTAGTTGGTAGAGTATTCGCGAAAGAGTCACCTTAAAAAGTTAAATGGTTAATTTTATAAAAATGGTGGAGCCGAGGGTACTCGAGTGACTTACGTGAATCGTTAAGCGCAAAAGCGAACGTTAGGGTCCAATTGGTTAAAGTCTAGTTTCTTAAGCGACCGTGGTTTAATTCCAACTTATATGTTGTTTATAGGTTACCAGACTCTCCCCAGGCCTTTTACCACCCCCAGTCGCTCAGACAAGTTTTCTACCCGTTTAACTGTCGTTGTGATGTATATATGTATATGCATTATCTTGTGATAAGTGCATGATTGTCATTACCAAATCTTGCGATATATTGGAGCATGTTGATATGATATATATGCATGCCTTTTTCGTAATCTTGATGTTCTATTATCAATTCAAATGCTTATAAACTGCATAATACCTATGCTAGAGATAAGCAGTAGTTGCGTATACCCTTAGTATAGGGGACCCGAAGGTGAACATTTTTCTAAACCGGGAGTCGATGTTCCCGAGTAATATATATATAGAGAGTTTTCTATAACTATTAATCGAATAAGGAATATTCGACCGTTTTGAATAATAATCAAACTTATTTTCGATTATTCAAATAAAGATCGTACTTTCGTATAAGTATATCTTTTGTTATTTATTATTCATTTCAAGTATGAGTTTTTAAAACTTCTACTTCAATTATTTTTATAAAGATTATCCTTATGGGAATATTCTTTAAATAATAATATTCATATATTTTCTAACATATCGGGACTAAATTATTTTATTAAATCATCATTACTCTAAACATTCTTTAAAATGTTTTCGAGTCTTCAAAATGATTTTAAAAGTTAGAGCGGATCCCAAAACTCATTTTCAGATTTCAGATCTTCCTTTTGAAGGGGATTTAAATACTCGCTCAAAACCTAAGGGATCAGGCTCAGTGGTGTATTTTTGGAGCAACGAAGTTGCTAACTTGATAAAAGAGTTTGATTACTTGCCCAACATTCGGGAAGTAAGCCCAATCGGAATGCGTCGGCATAAGCAATATGGGCTCAGTGGGAGTTCATTAAAGTGTAAGTGGCTCAGTGGGAGTCCATCAAAGCGTAAGTGGCTGAGTGGCAGTCCAGCATAAGGTCCTAATGCGGCCAGGGTGAAGACCAGTGGGGAATTCATCCATCTACTAGTAGAAAAGCTGATAATTGGTATCTTAGCCTGATCAGCAAGATATCAGGTTTATGCCAAAGTTTCTTCTTTCCAAAATTCTAGGGAATGAAAACTCTGCTTATACTTTTCATAGAAGAAGAGTGTATGCGATGTATATATAGATATATATATAGGGACTAATGAAGTATCTCGTAACTTCATTCTTTCAACTGATATTTCAAAGATTGAATCTATTCAAGTCTTATCTTTTAGTCCCATCTATGTGATGAACTTTTGAAACTTATTATACTTTGAACAGTGGTAGTTCAAGTAGTTTTTTAAAATGATATAAGTATAATGAAGTATTTGGTAACTTCATCTCCCTTTAAACTTATATCTAGTAAGTAATTATCTTACACTTGATAAAGATTTCCAGTAAGTTATCTATTTAGATATTTATGGAAAGAAAGACCGTGACGACCCGTATTCCCGACCCCAGATCTGGGGGTGTTACAGTCTTTTTTGGGATGAAGGGTGCAATATTGTTTGCTGCTATTGTTATGAGTATGAAGTTTAGTGGGTAAAAAAAATAGTGAGAGAAAGCTTGAAACGAGAGAGAAATCAGTTTTGGATTGAAAAAGCTAGGTCACTTAAAGTTCTCGAAGGCGTAAGTATATATGTATCGAGATGTCTGGGTATTTATAGTAAAAGCAGATGACTTGTCGAGAACTCAGAAATTGACATTTGGAATTAGTCTATCGAGAAGTCACTTTGAAATGTGAAAAACATATCGATATGTCATTTTATTTTTTCTTGTAGAGAACTAAAAATAAGCTTATCGAGATGTCCAATAAATACCTAGTTTGTCCAGAATGGACTGAATTTGATTCCAATTTTTATTTGAATAAATCAAAGTAAAATCAGAATAATTTTGCCAAAAGTATTTTATAAAAATAATTTATTGGATTAAATTATTTCAGTTCTGAGTTATTTATAAGTCTAGAAATTATACTTCTAGAGAACTCTATAAGTTATCACTTGTAGAGAACACTACAATGACTTATCGATAAGTCATAATAAAGCTTATCGAGAAGTCACTCGAGAAGTCAGTAAATTGACTTATCGAGAACTCATCGGAAAAGTCTTAAAATGACTTATCGATAAGCCAGTTAGACTTATCGAGAAATCAGTTCTCTATATACTTTTGATCACTTTGATTCTGCCTTGTATTAATTTTACATATTGGAGATGTAAATTAACATGTTGACAGTTTACTTAGAATTTGAAAAATTCCAAGCTGAATTTTGGATTTTAAAAGATAAATATGCAGAGATTTCTGAAATATTTATAATTCATATTTTAGTTAATTTCTATATAAATCAAATTAATTTTGATCTACTAGAAATTAATCTGCTGTAACACATTAGCTGAATTTTTGCCTTCAAATGAAGAACTAAGCATTCCAATTTCGCCTACAAGTCTAGTGAACGTTGCTTCATCCAAAGGTTTAGTAAAAATGTCAGCTAATTATTTTTTTGTTAGAACAAAAATGAGCTCAATGGTACCATTTGTAACATGTTCTCTAATAAAATGGTACCTTAAATCAATGTGCTTTGTTCTAGAATGATTAACTGGATTAGCCACTATAGATATAGCACTAGTATTGTCACACATGATTGGCATTTTGTGTAACACTAGGCCATAGTTCATTAGCTAATTTCTAATCCAAAACACTTGAGCACAATAACTTCCAGCAGCTATGTACTCAACTTCACCTGTGGAAGTTGACACAGATTGTTGTTTCTTGTTATATCAGAATACAAGTCTTTGTCCAAGAAACTGACAACTTCCACTAGTACCCTTTCTGTCAACCCTGCATCCAGCAAAATCTGCATCTCTGTATCCAACAGCTTCAAAATCAATTCCCTTAGGATACCACAATCCCATGTTTGGAGTCCCCTTCAAATATTTGAAAATCCTCTTCACAGTCATCAAATGTGATACTTTTGGATTGGCTTGAAATCTTGCACACAGACATGTAGCAAATATGATGCCTGGTCTACTTGTAGTTAAGTAAAGCAATGATCCAATCATCCCTCTATAGATTGAAATATCTACACTTTTGCCCATTTTATCTTCATTCAACTTTGTTGCTGTAGACATAGGTGTAGATGCAGGTGAACACTCAACCATGCCAAACTTTTTCAATAAATCTTTGACATACTTAGTTTGGCTGATGAAGATTCCATCACTTCTTTGACTGACTTGAAGTCCAAGAAAGTAACCTAATTCCCCCATCATACTCATTTCATATTTACTCTGCATAAGCCTGGAGAATATTTGGAAAAGCTTTTCATTTGTAGAACCAAATATAATATTAAATGGTTTCAAGCATATAAATGCAACGGAAACAGTAATTAAAAATATAAAAAATCAGAATTTTCGAAACCCACCGCAGGATCCATGCGAAAAATATATATTTAATTCGTAAATCAGATTGTTTACCTTAAGAAGCTTTACAAATTGGTTGACTAATGGAGATCCAAAGCTTGTTCAATCACCACACAACCCGCTCTCGCGATCTAAGCTCTATCGGTATCCACACGAATGCTTGAACGTAAGGATTGAATGTGTACTAGCACAAATTCGTTTCTTCTTGCTCTCTCCATCTTCTCCCTTGATGGCTAGGTTTTTTTTGTAAAAGTCTTGCATACAAAATCAGCCACACAAGAGATATTATATATAGAGTATAATAAGAATTATAACTCTTAACTAATTAGGAGTTATTATTAATTTGAAATTCCTATTTATATAATAATTGAATCACACTTAATTGTTTAACAAATGAATTTCATAATTAATATTAGTAAATTTGAATATCAATATTTATCTAATTAATTAATTCATACTTAATTAATATTATAAATAATTCAAATTACTTTAATATTATTTAAATCCAATTTAAATTAAATAATCCTTCAAGCATTCTTAGTGTGACCCTATAAGTTATTATTACGTTGGCAACGAATTTTTAATCTAATTTAAAATCGTAAACAATAATCGGCATCTAGTAATACATCATTGCTACCCAAGTAATAATAATTGAATCGGTGATCGATTAAACCTTTCGTGAATAATGTACAATGTAATATAATCCCTTTAACTAAATATTATAGATTAAACTAGAGGCATGTAATGTGTCATCCCCATCATAGTTTAATCCAAGTTTTTTTGATCAATGAGTATACTATCATATCAAATTAACATTTGAGCGTGACCACACATTTCACAGTCTATCTCACACAAGAGGCCAATAATATCACTCCTAAAATAGGAGGGTTAAATCCCATCTAGATCATTCAAATATCTCACACAATTCATAATATACCCAATGTCCACTTTTATCATTACCCGATCAAGGATAACTTTTAATGGAATCAATGTATATTAATTCTCGTATAGAAATATAATGACTTCAGGTCTAAGGACCATTATATCATTATCACTGTGAGAATTACTAATGACACAACAGACATGTAGAATCTCACATTGGGTTTGTCCAACACCATGTACATATACATCTGCCTGTGTTTTTGACTTTAGTATCATTATACCTATGATCAATGAGATGTGATGATCAGTCAATAAACACACCAGTCTTAATGCATTATTATTGTCCCTTAATAATAATACTAAACTAGGGACCTTAAGAATATTAATACTATTCTCATAATCTCATTTCTAAGTCACATACTTAGAGATATAGAATTGCATATCATATTCCAAGAAAATTTATTAATCTAACATTTATATCGCAGTAAATTAAGAATTAATAAATTATAAAGAGAATAATCGATATAACATAAACATTAATAATCCTAATGTCTTAAACTAAAACATCATAGTGTTGTCTCTAGGGCACAAACGCTAACAATCTCCCACTTGCGCTAGAGCCAATCACCCATATATTTAATACTCATGGAACTAGTATGACCATCATACTTCTGTTGCGACAAAGCCTTAATCAGTGGGTCTACAACACTATCATTACTATGCACTTTACATTTATATCTCCTTGATCATTAATCTCATTAATGAGGTGATATCTCTTAAGGACATGCCTAAACAGTCTCCTTGGTTGTTTCAAAATATCAATATATTCGGCTTCCATTATAGAATCATCAATGTTCTTGCTATGAACTATTCCAGCTAACATCACTTATATTTAGACAAAACACAAAACAGACATAAACTCATAATCATCCTTGTCTGTCTAAAAAATTATGTTCAGAAACTAGCATCAGTGTAACCCTTTACAACCAATTTCCTATCTTCTCCATACACCTAAAATAATTCTTTAGTCCTCTTTAAGTATTTCAGAATATTCTTTAAAATTATCCAGTGACCCTCACCTGGATTAGACTGGTATCTGCTCGTCATGCTCAAAGCATACAAAACATCAGGATAATATATATCATTGTACAAATTATAGATCCAATTGCTAAAGCATATGAAGCTTTCTCAAACGGCCCTTATCATCTAATGATTTAGGGGGAAATTATCTTTTGAGATCACTATCCCATGAGATATCGAAACATATCATTTTTTTAGCTCCTGCATCCCAAAATGATGCAATATATTATCAATGTATGTACTCCGACTAGGTCGATTAATCTTTTCAATCTATCTCTATAGATCTTGATCCCTAATATATAAGTAGCATCGCCTAAGTCTTACACCAAGAAACTATTTCTCAACCAAGTCTTACAACCTGTAGAGAAGGTATGACATTCCTTATTTGTTATATATCATCTACATATAATACTAGGAATGTCACATGGCTCCCACTAACCTTCATGTAAACACATGGTTCATCTTTATTTTAAATAAATCCAAACTCTTTGACCGTTTTATCAAAATGAATATTCATTCTCCTTGAGGCTTGCTTCAATCTATAAATAGATAGAAGCAACTTACAAACTATCTTAGCAAACTTTGGATCAACAAAACCCTCAGGTTGTATCATATATACATTATCTTCAAGGCTTCCATATAAGAAAGCAGTTTTAATATCCATTTGCCAAATCTCATAGTCAAAGTAAACAACTATTGTTAACAAAATCCTGATGGAATTGACCATAGAAACTGGTGAAAAAGTCTCATCATTGTCTATACCATGAATTTGTTTGAAACCTTTTGTCACTAGTCGCACCTTATTGGTCTGTACTTTACCATCCATGTCAGTTTTCTTCTTGAAAACTCACTTGCACTCTATAGGTTTTACCTCTTCGAGTGGATCAACTAAAGTCAATACTTTATTTTGATACATGGATTCCATCTCGGATTTCATGGCCTCTAGCCATCTCTCAGAGTCTGAACTGTTCATAGCATCTTGGTAGGTGTGAGGCTTATCATTATCCGTAAGCATCACATCACCATCTTGAGTCAAAGAAATTCATAATTTCTCCCGGACTCATTGTGAATCCTACTACTTCTACGAATAACCTGTGTTTCCTAAATAGGATTATTTTCAACATTTTGATGTACATCCTGATCTTATTCCAACTCCAGTTTAATGTTATCATGTGGTTTTCGATCTTCATCGAGATGTATTATCCTCCCACTGATTTTCTTAAAAAGTAGTTCTCCCTCAAGAAATACAGCGACCTGAGCAACAAACACTTTGTTCTCAAAAGGATTATAAAACTATGCCCTAGTCTCACTTGGATATCCCACAAAATAACATCTATTTAATTTTGGTCCAAGCTTGTCAGAGGCTAAACGTTTTACAAACGCTTCAGGTCCCCATATTTTCATAAATGAAATGCTATGACATTCATCACTCTATATCTCATATGGAGTATTTTGAACCGCTTTAGTGGAAACTTGGTTAAGTGTATATGCAGCCATTTCTAGAGCATAACCCTAGAAACTGAATGGAAGATCCGCTTGACTCATCATCGATCGCACTATGTCCAACAAGGTACGATTTCTCCTCTCAGAATCTCTATTCCATTGAGGTGTTCCAGAAGGAGTAAGTTATGAAATTAAGGTTTAAGTATTCTCCTCCACGATCTGATCGTAAAACTTTTATGCGTTTTCATTATTTTCTTTTCTACGTCGGCCTTATATTCTTTGAACATTTCAAAAGAATTGGATTTGTTCTTCATAAGAACCACATATTCATATCTACTGAAATCATCAGTAAATGTTATGAAGTAGTATAAGCCCCCTTGCCATCATACACATTCAAACCACATACATCATTATGTATAAGTCATAACCGTTCGGTGGCCCTTTCACCTGATCAGGTAAAAGAAGCTTTAGTCATTTTCCCAATGAGACAAAGTTTGCATCTTCCGTATGATTCATAATCAAAGTTATCCAAGTATTCATCTATATGTAACTCAGAAATGCGTTTATTAATATGGCTTAACGACAATGCTAGATGTAATGTTTGATTTGAGTCAACTTAGAACATATAAATTGTTAACTAATTGTGCAACATTATAAGTCTTATTATTGAAATAGAATAAACAACTATTGTTTATTTAATTAAAATGAAAACCTTTCTTGTCCTGACAAGAAATTGACTTAATGTATCTGCTAAAGGCAGGCACGTAATAACAATTTATCAAGTTCTCAATCTCGCCTTATGGGCAACATTAGGTATCGAGTTCCTTCAACTAGAGCAACAAATTTTGCTCCAATTCTAAACCTATAGCTAAAGCTTGACCATTGCTAGTCTTCTTCTTTAGATCTTCCAAATAAGCTCGACAATTTAACTTCCATTCATCCAGTCATTTCCACAGAAATGACAATCATCTCCTTTAGCAACACCACTATTAGGCTTCAAAAGCCCTTTGGGATTGGACTTTGGTTTGGCACCGAATAATATCAAATCTTCACCTTGCCTGTCCACTTTCCTTTCCCATTTGCATTCCATGTGTACATCATCAATATGGACGTAATTCATGCCTTTACCATGTTATTTTTAGCAGTTCTAAACATGCTTAACAACTCAGTGAGTGTTCTGTCTATCTCATTCCTTTTTTTCTTAACAAACTGAGAATATAAGTTGTTCAAAGATCGTTTGATCAAAACAAGCTGAGTCTCTAGACAATTCTTGAAACCCAAAATATTAAGGTACATATGCCTATCACCTTTAGAACATGTGGTCCAACTGGATATGATTCTCTCATTAATGTAAAAGTATGGTGGCTTATTATTGTCAAATCTTTCTGACGAGCCTCTCCTTCAAACATCATTTGAAGGTGCTCAATCATATTATAAGCATCATTATGCTCTTGTTGCTTCTAAAGCCCAGCACTCATAATTACAAGCATAAGACATGAAACAACAATTGCATAATTAATTTGCTTTTGGTAAGGATTTTGTTCTGCACATGTTTCATTCTCAGCTAGAAGAAATAAGGGAGGGGTTTGAGTGACATCCTTGAACCCGAGGAGAATCCTCAAGTTTCCATGTCAATCGAGGAAATTATTTCATGTCAGCTTGTCCTTCTCAAGGACTATTACATAGAGAAGTTATTTATGTTATTTATCATTTGATATCTACAATATTAAAGTGCATAAAATGACTTAGTCTATAGATGATCATTAAATTATGTTCAAGTGATTATTCATATATATATTCACAATATATATCTCCCACTATTTTTATCAATAACCCTAACTATTAATTCGGACAAAATATCTTCTATATCCTTTCTAGTGAGCCAAGATAAATATTTCACCACGCGTTAGGCCAGCTTTGGCTTTTCTCCTAAAACATGATTATTTAGGTAGACAACATGTGTCAATTATATCAACTATATAACTCTTGGATAGCTTGATGGAACAATATTTGTTCATATTTATCTAATAAATGTCGCCAAACTCTATGCCTCTAAGTTCACAATCCTATTGTGATAACTTAGTTAAGTTAAACCCAATAGTCAAAAAGTATCAATATACTTCAACACATCTACCACGATAGACAAGAGTACTTCGCTTTGGCGAACCCACTCCTGGTCGATCTAGGGGTTAACGCATTTGACTCATTGGAAGGCATCTCATCAACTTAATATTAACTTTAGGGTTTTGTTAATTTTAAAACGATCATGATCTCATCAAAAAGAGATTCCCAGTTTTTTCCTTGAATAAAATACTTCAAATTAATATTCGTCAATGGTTTGATTTCCAGGTAGTGAGGGAGTCACAACGATCTCGCTTAAAACCCACAACCTTACAAGTTCAATGAACTCGCTTTTAACAAAATCGCCCCATGTCAGAAATAAAGAAAATTTGTATTTTATTCCGTGTTTCATAAACACGAGAATCTCATAATCGTTTGTTCATTTTAAAATCTTGAGTCGTTACAGATTTTATCTTGTTTAGAAAGCATGGCATGGGTGTCGTATCTAATACATACATCCTTAATCTAATTAAGCATGCATCTTTATAAACTACTCTACACATACATTCATCATATGCTCATATATATGTAAAGTGCAATAAATAAACGTGGTTGGTTATGGATTTATCCTATGTGATCTTTATCAAGCTAATGATAAAGATCTAGGTCAATCTAAGGTGAAAAATAAATACAGGCTAACTATTACATGTCTTCTTTCTTGTATTGCATCCTTGGATGGCCTCCATGTGGGATTACCCTTGATCTTCAAATCTTTATGTACATTACAAGAATGAAATATAAAACTAATCTAATGAACTTACAAGAAGAACTCGAGTTACATTCGAGATTTAATAATTACAAGATTAAACGAAATGCAAGCCGTATTTGAAAAACTAAAACCATTAACCTAAGGTCATAAGCCATAACCATCCACCATGCTCAATTAACACAAAATAACATGTTAAACACATAATCTGATCTTAACATATCATACCCATCATGATCTAATCATAAAAACCAAATATTGAAAAAGTCAGAAAATTCGAAATTAAATCTGATAACATTAAATCGCAGATTACAGGGCCTAAATGACGTTAAACTCCTTACAGATCAGCAAATCCACTGCATCCGATTCAGAATCATATCAAATACGATTCTTATAATAAGAACAAACACAAAACATGTATATATCAGTATATATATAGATTATATAATCATCATATGATTATAAACTCTCATGAATATCATATATTCAAAACATATATATATATATATACGCATTTATAAACATAACAACATGTAAAACATACAAAATCGCATACATAACAGTCATGGAATATTGTATACATGTTATCATCATAAAACCAGTAAACACATAAACGAATTAAACACTTTTCGCAAGTAGCTCTGATGCCATTGAAAAGTTTCGAGCACATAAACGCAACGGAAATAGTAATTAAAAACGTAAAAAATCAGAATTTTCGAAACCCACCACATGATCCATGCGAAAAACATATATTTAATTCGTAGATCATATTGTTTACCTTAAGAAGCTTTACCAATTAGTTGACTAACGGAGATCCAAACCTTGTTCAATTACCACGCAACCCGCTCTCGCGATCTACGCTCTATCGGTATCCACACGAATGCTTGAATGTTGGATTGAATGTGTACTAACACAAATTCGTTTCTTCTTGCTCTCGCCATCTTCTCCCTTGGTGGCTGGGGTTTTTTTGTAAAAGTCTTGCATACAAAATCAGCCACACAAGAGATATTATATAGAGAGTATAATAAGAATTATAACTCTTAACTAATCAGGAGTTATTATTAATTTGAAGATCCTATTTGTATAATAATTGAGTCACACTTAATTATTTTACAAATGAATTTCATAGTTATTCGAATATCAATATTTATATAATTAATTAAGTCACACTTAATTAATATTATAAATAATTTGAATTACTTTAATATAATTTAAATCCAATTTAAATTAAATAATCATTCAAGCATTCTTAGTGTGTGACCTTATAGGTTATTATTACGTTGGCAACGAATTTTAAATCTAATTTAAAATCGTAAACAATGAGCGACATCTAGTAATACATCATTGCTACCCAAGTAATAATAATTGAATCGATGATCGATTAAACCTTTCGTGAATCATGTACAATGTAATATAATCCCTTTAACCAAATATTATAGATTAAACTAGAGGTATGTAATGTTTCATCCTCATCATAGTTTAATCCAAGTTTCCTTGATCAATGAGTAGACTATCATATCAAATCTACATTTGAGCGTGGCCACGCATTTCATAGTCTAGCTCACACAAGAGGCCAATAATATCAATCCTAAAATAGGAGGGTTAAATCCCATATAGATCATTCAAATTTCTCACACGATTCATAATATACCCAATGTCCACTTTTATCATTACCCGGTCAAGGATAACTTTTAATGGAATCAATGTATATTAATTCTCGTATAGAAATATAATGACTTCTGGTCTAAGGACCATTATATCATTATCACTGTGAGAATTACTTATGATACAACAGACATGTAGAATCTCATAATGGGTCTGTCCAACACTATATACATATACAGCTGCATGTGTTTTTGACTTTAGTATCACTATACCTATGATCAATGAGGTGTGATCATCAGTCAACAAACACACCAGTCTTAATGCATTATTATCGTCCCTTAATAATAATACTCGACTAGGGACCTTTAGGATTATTGATACTATTCTCATAATCTCATTTCTAAGTCATGTACTTATAGATATAGAATTACATATCATATTCCAAGGATATTTATTAATCTAACATTTATATCGCAGTAAATTAAGAATTAATAAATTATAAAGAGAATAATCGATAGAACATGAACATTAATAATCCTAATGTCTTAAACTAAAACATCATAGTGTTGTCTCTAGGGCACAAACACTAACAAATATCATCCACATAGATCTGAACTAGGATCATATCATCACCTTGCTTCTTGTAGAAGAGAGTCTTGTCTATGGTACCTCTAGTGAACTCATGGTGCTTGTTTGAGTCTATAGAGAGCCTTAAGTAGCTTGTATACAAAATTTGGAAATTCTGGATCTTCAAAACCAGGTGGTTGTTGCACATAAAACTCTTCTTCCAACTCAATATTAAGGAATGCACTCTTCACATCCATTTGATATACCTTGAAATTTGAATGTGTAGCAAATGCTAGGAAAATCCCTATTGTTTTAAGTCTTGCAACTGGAGCAAAAGTTTCATCATAATCAATTCCTTCCTCCTGTGAATAGCCTTTTACAACCAACCTTGCTTTGTTTCTGGTAACAATTCCATTTCCATCCATCTTATTCCTAAACATCCATTTTGTTCCAATAGTACTTCTGTTCTTTGGTGCAGGAATGAATTTCCAAACTTTATTTCTTTCAAACTAATTTAGCCCTTCTTGCATTACAGATATCCAATCAAGATCAAGAAGGGCTTTTTCAGTTTTCTTTGGCTCAACTTGTGACATAGAACATGCACGAAAATATTCATTTGTAGTTACACTTCTAGTCCTCACTCCAACAGTTGGATCACCAATTATTTCTTCTCTAGAGTGACTTCTATCCCACTTCCTTGTGTGAGTTCGTTGACTTGTGTTTTCTGCTTCTTCTTCATCAATGGCATGACTTCCATAATTTTTTCCTCTTTCTCCCCCTCAGTTTGTGTTGTCAAATTCAGGTGTTTGAGATGAGCTTCCATTCTCATGATTCACTAGATTTTCTGACTCTTTTATAATTATGTGATTTGTGTTGATTTCAGCTTCATCATCAGAGTCACTATCAATGTTGAGATTTTCAAACTTAAGGGCTTCAACTTCATCTTCATCAAGGCATTCCAAGCCTGGGCACTTGTCATCATCAAAAGTAATATCTGTGCTTTCCATAATTTTCTCATGTTCAATCACATAGACTTTGTATTCAATTCTCTCCAATGAATATCCCAGAAAAATTACCTCAAAAACTTTAGAGTCAAATTTTCCCACATATGCAGAGTTGTCCTTCAACACATAGCACTTGCTTCCAAACACATGAAGATGTTTCACAGTAGGCTTTCTTTAAGACAAGATTGAGTAAGTTGATTTGCCAAAATTCTTGTTAATGAGATATTTATTCTGGGTATAGCATGCAGTGTTCACAGCTACTTCCCAAAAACTAGTTGGAAATTTTACATCTTGAAACATTGTTCTTGCAGCTTCTACTAGTGTTATATTCTTCCTCTCAACTACCCCATTTTTTCGAGGTGTTCTAGCAGCTGAGAACTCTTGAACAATGCCCTTGTCTTTGCAGAATTCTGTTAAGGTTGTATTCCTGAATTATGTTCCATTATCACTCCTCAACCTTTTCACACAGTTCTGACCTTTAGCCTGCTTCTCAATCTTTTTTATATGCTCAATTATGATGTGTGGACTCTCATATTTAGAATGCATAATTTCTACCCATGTATATCTTGAGTAGTCATCCACCATCACAAGTGCATAACTTTTTCTTGAAATTGACTGGACATTAACTGGTCCAAATAAGCCCATGTGAATAAGCTGCAAAGGTGCACTTATAGAATTCACTATTTTACTCTTGTGACTTGATCTTTTCATTTTTCCTTCATGACAAACATCACAGACTTCATCTTAAGTAAACTCCAGATTAGGCATGTCTCTTACTAACTTCTTTTTGACCAAAGTGTTAATTTCCTTGAAATTTAAGTAAGACAGCTTTTTATGCCATAGCTTGCTTTGTTCTACAGATGCCTTGGTGTAGAAGCAACAAACTCCATCCTTATTTGTTGATTCCAAGTCTACAACAAATAAGTTTCCTTTCCTTGCTCCTTTTAGAGCAACTTCACCAGTTTTCTTGCTGATAAAAGTGCATTCTTCTTTGTTGAATAAAACTTTAAAGCCTTTGTATGAAAATTGGTTACCACTGAGAAGATTCACTTCAAGACCAGCTATTAGTGCTACATCATCAATGACAACATTTCCAGAGATCAATTTGCCATATCCCATTGTGAAGCCTTTGTTGTTGTCTCCAAAGGTCACTAACGGGCCATCCTTCTCCTCAAATTATGATAACAGGGCCATATCACCTGTCATATGTCTTGAGCATCCACTGTCTATGATCCATATGACTTTCTTCTTTTTTTCCCTGCACAAATTGAGTTTAAGTTTGTTTAGCAACCCAAACAGTGTTGGGCACGTTCTTCTTGTTAACATAGTGAGCAGAATCAGATTGAGTTGTTTCAAATAAAATAGAATTCATTGATTGTTGTGCATTTTCCCTTTTTTTGTAGACCCAATTTTTGTTTCTTTGATGTCTACTCTCAGCTTGTGGCAACTTTTTATCACTTTTAAGTTGCAATGGTTGCAATCAAACTTGTCACAGAATGAGTAGGGATCATTTTGATCTGCTTCATTATATTTGCATGCTCCTTCTACTGGCTTGCTAACAACCTTTTTGCAAAGGTGAGTTAGATGATTCACAGAGCCACATCTTTGACATTGCTTCCTTGCAGCATCTGTAACATGAGCAAAATTGTTGCTTTTTTATCCCAATCTTACCATTTCTATTTTTCTTCTTCTTTCTTGCATCTTCAGTTTTTGTTTCCTTGACAGGTGTCTTGGAATCTTGGTTGACCATGGGCTTCTTTTCAGTTTTGAAAATTGGAGTTGTTTCTGTATTTTTTTTCTCATTATCTTTATCAGCAATTTCTTGCTTTATAATCAACTGTTCTTCACTGAAATTAACTTCACATGCCTTGAACATTGGTGAAACAACCTTTTTCAGCATAGCTGGAACATCTTTATTTTCTGTTACTTTTCCTTTATCACCTATATCTTTCTTCTTGTTGTTCAAGGCATCATAATCGAGACCAATAGTTATATTAGCACATGGCTTTTTCTTTTCATGGTATTCTCCAACCACCTCAGATGCATTTATGAAATATTTCAACTTGACTTCATTCTTTTCCAACTTTTCCCTCAACACAACTTCAATTTCAGCATCACACTTTACCTTGTTTTTCAGATATTCATTTTCTTGCTTGACTGACTCAAGCTCCACAAGCAGTAGATCCATCTTTTGTCTTTCACTCTCAAGCTTCTTATTAGCCTTGGTTAGCCTACTGACTTCCTCAGTAGCTGCTACTAGACTAGTGTGTATATGAAACATCTCCACACTCATCTTTTCCACAGTCTCCTTATATTGACTAGCATTTAAATCAATAGTGGTTAGAGTTGGTACCTTTGATTTTGAAGTGGATGCTTCTCCATGCTCAAAAGCCATAAGTGCATAGTTTCTAATTTCTTCATCCTCATTATCAACATCAGTATCATCCCAACTCTTTCCTTCTGCAATATAAGCTTTTCCAAACTGCTTCTTCAAGAGAGCTTCATACTTTGCTTCCAACTCAGGATAGGCCTCGTCTTTCTTCACCTTTTTAGGATTTCTGCATTCAGTAGCAAAGTGACCCAACTAATCACAGTTGAAGCACCTTATTTTTGATCTGTCCACAAATTCTATTTTGTAGCCACCTTTGCTAACTGAATTGAACTGAGTTTTTGGTTTCCAATTATTACTGTTGGAAGATTGTCCCTTGCCTCTGAAAAACCTTGGCTTCTTGACTCTAATATTTGAAAATTTTATAGCCATATAAGCCATGGACTGATCCATTTCATCTAATTCATCAAAGGTTTAATATTCATCTTCCTCCAGCTCCAACACAACTTGCTTCTGAGGTCCTTCGTTCTTCTGTTCCATAGGTTGACTAACTGAAACTTGATCATCTTGCTCATCTTCAGTTTCTTCTCTATCATTTATAATTAAAGCACTTGAACCATCAACAATATGTCCATGATGTTCCTTCAATGACTTCCTTTACATCATTTCAAGTTAATAAGTCTTCAAGATTCCATATAGAACTTCCAAAGTTATTCTGCTCAAATCTTTTCCTTCTCTAATAGATGAAATTTTATGTTCAAGATGGTCAGGAAGAGATAGCAAGAACTTTAGGTTAACCTCCTCAGCTTCATAATATTTATCATATAGCTGCAAGTCATTTATCAATTTATTAAACCTTTCAAAAATTTCAGTAATTCCTTCTTTAGGTTTAGCCATAAACCCCTCATATTGAGAAACCGGAATCCTCCTTTGGTTTGACCTAAAATCATCTGTTCATTCACACAAGATTTCAATTTTCTCCCAGATTTGCTTAGTTGTGTCACAGTTGACAATGTTATTGTACATTACATTGTCAAGTGACTCTATTAAAATCAGCTGTAAGCCACTATCTAGGGAGACTATTTCTTTCTCAGGCTTAGTATACTCTAAAGGATCTTTAGGAGCATAATGTGCTGGAATGACCATATCTCCATCTGTAAATTCCACAACTCTTACCATGGGAGTGAAAGGGCCATTTTTGAGGATCTGAATGTACAGTGGATTGGCCATCCTGATAAACAACAACATTTTTTTTCCATAGTGTATAGTCAGATCTTTAATCTGTTTACCTTCAGATTTTGCTATGATACCACTTGTTCGGTAATGAATACAACACAGGGGGGTGAATGTGTTTTAGACAATTTTAGTGACTCTATATTTTTCTTAAGCTTGGTGAAGAAAGCAGATAAGAAATGTAACTTGTAAAGATAGTATGGTTTGAATAAAATAATAAGACGATTTTAATATAAAATTAAGTGAAGTTTTGAAAGATAGTGTGGCTTGAATGAAATAATAAGACATGCATAGGAACACACTATCTTTCAAAACTTCACTTAATTTTATATTAAAATCAATTATGTGTTTTGCTACAAATTTATGAGTTCTTGTTATGTTAAGAACTCAGCTTCTCTCTTAAAAGTTACAAGAAATTTCAGATCTATTTGTTATTACTAAAACTAAGCAACCGATGTTTACTTTATAGAACAGTAAACACTGTTTATTACACAACATGCAATAGCATGTACTAAACCCTATTTTTGGATATTCAAATCTTTAAATTTCTGGCTTAGTGAATATTTGTTAATCTTGCATGCCCGTGACTTTACTTTGCCAGTTAATCTTGGCCTTTAATCTTGTACTCTTCAAGCTGCTTTTTGTAGATTTGTCAATCCAACTGATTGGATTGTTTGTTGATTGATAATCTTGGATATTGAATTGGTCTGCACTTTGTACTTTGAGTTTTACCTTGAAATCTCTAGTTTGGTATATAGAGAACTTGACATCTCGATAAGTATAATGACTTATCGAGGTCTCTCATTAGTCTAAAGTTGTTTTGACTTGTAGAGGTCTATGAGTTCTCTATAAGAGAATTTAGCTTGTCGAGATCTCTCATCTTCATGTCTTCACTTTGGCTTATCGATATCTCTGAGTTCTCTAGTGGCAAATAGACTTATCGATATCTCAGAGATCCCTAGTGATATTTTGACTTGTCGATATCTCAGAGATCTCTAGTGATATTTTGACTTGTCGATATCTTAGAGATCTCTAGTGATATTTTGACTTATCGATATCTCAGAGATCTCTAGTGATATTTTGACTTATTGATATCTTTAGAGTTCTCTAGTAAAGAAATGACTTGTCGATATCTCCGATCTTCATGTATTCAATTTGGCTTGTCGATGTCTCTGAGTTCTCTAGTAGCTTTCCTGACTTCTCTATAAGTCATTCTGGAGTTCTCGAATGACTTCTCTATAATACTAAATCTGTGACTTATAGAGATCTTGACTTAGAACATTTTTCTCAAAACATATTTATTCAACTCCAAGCTTCTTCATAATTCTTCTGAGTCATGATCTTCTTGATCTTCTTCCAGATAGAATTCTTAGGCTTGATACTATTTATAGAAAAAGACTTCAGTCTACCCTTGAACATTTTTACAGACTTTAAAGGTTACAATACAAAATGCAAACTAATATTGTAATACAACTTACTTAGGGTTGTCAATTTGACTTAGTCTTGTTATAGTGCAGGCATGTCTTGCACAACAATTTTCATATACTTACGTCTTAGTTCTCTTCGTTGATTCGGAGGTCAGAATCCTTATAAGAGGGCAGAATATAATATCCCGGGTTTTCAAATTGGTGCGAGTCTCTAAATATTATGATGGACCTTAATTGAATATTATTATGACAATGTAAATAGTCGGTGTGTGCTTGTTATATAAAGTAATATGGATTAACTAATATTGCACCCTCTTCCTTTTTGTGATTCCGAGGACGAAATCCGTTTAAGGAGGGTACATTGCAATATCTTGAACTTTTCAAAATCTATTCATTATTATAAAAGTAATTTTCCCTAAGAAAAAAAGATTAAAATTTAATATTTTATTCCACCTTATATAGTTTTCAAAATTTTAATACGGGTTATTGTGTTGCCGATGTGTAAATTTCTTTCTAAACTAAATTTTATATATTGTTTCTAAAATCTAGATTTATTGATTATGTGAGCATAATTATTATGTGATTAAGTGCTACGTGTAGATTGAATTGTATGATTAGTTGGGGTAATTTATGACTATTATGTAAGTATATGTGAATTTTCTGTCAAATTATATATTGAATGATTTTCCTTAATTGCGGTTTATATATGCCAGAAATGTGAATTTTAATTCTTAATATTCTCACAATGAGTCTTATATTATTTATATATTTTTCAAATGATTTATTGGTGGTTATGTGATTTTATAAATATTTTATGGATTTATTTGAGAATATTTCTGATTAATTATCAAATATTTTGATTATTCAAAAACTATCCACTCGAAATAGTTTATATGTTTTTACTACCCGAAAGTTACGAGAAAACTCGTTTACAGCCTAATTTAGATATTTCGAGCATTTTCCGTGTTTTGACTTTTTTGATCCGGAGTACAGATTTATCTGTAAAGATTCCGGGTCGATTTTATGGGTATTAAAATATTATTTTATTATCTCGATATACGTGCAACCTAGATATTTTCTTTATCCAAGATATTTTGATTAAATTATTAGTTTTTATTAAAGTATGTCCATCTGGGGGCTCGGAACCCCGAACCTTTATTAAATTGTCCGTTGTTAATGTTTATACTAACACCGGGACCGTTTGGATCAGTTTTTATTTATTCTTAGCTATTCATTATAGGATTCTTATATCTGGCATGATCCAATGCGGTCCAAATTTCTCATAAATATAAATAGCCTTCACCGTATTTTATTTTGTACAGATAAGCATAATTATATAGTAAAATATGGTAATTATCCAGAGAAACATATAAGTGTTCGTCGTGTTCTTCGTAATCAAACCAAGATTTGAAGGCGTTAGGGAAGTCCTATTTTAGCGTGTAAGTAACCGAATAAAAGCTCTTAAGACCTACTAAACAATCGTATCAATCAAATCACTACAGATATAGAAGGTATTTTTCTGTAAATTTTACAAAAAATTGAATTAAATTAGGGTTTATGTTCTTCAAGTGTGCAAAGATCGAACAATAATTTTGGATTGATCTGGAAAGCAAAACTTATCATATTTGTACTCAAATTGATCCTCTTGAGGAGATCTATCCAATTTTATCATCAAAATGTACCTCAAATTAATAATTTTTATTTTCAATTTTTAGGATTTATGCCTGAATTTGGGGCTTTTTGATTGAAGCATTTTTGGGCTATTTTGATGATTGGAATAGTTTTAGGATTTGAATTATAGTCGAATGGAGTATATAATTGCTATGTTTTATTGTTGAAACTATTAAACCGAGTTTGAGTTTTTTATCTCGTTTTTGTTTTTCATTTTCTAGGTTAATCTTGCCATGGTTGTTGATTTTGATGCAGTGAATAGATTGTACTTATTGTAAGCTTTAATTCCAAATATTAAACGATGTTATTGGCTGAGTATTTAAGTGATTGGATATTGGTAGGAAATTTTAAAGTCATCAGTTTCTATGGATTTTGTTGGCGGGAGACGACGAATCATGATTCGTATTGGATTGCTTTTGATTAGTCTGGACTGCTCGAGTGTTAGGGAGTGAGTTAAGTCAAAAAATTAGAGAACCCGTGCGTTATTGGTCAGGAAAAAGGGCCACCAAAGTCCGGCGAACCCGCATAAAACTGGGTTGTTGCCCAGAATCCGGTAGGTGTTCTTGCCCGACCCGGATCTGTGCTTGGCGACCTAGTCAATTGACCCGGGTTTGATCCTATTATCCCGTAATCAAAATCCTATAAACTCTTTCTGGATTTTCTTTTAAAAATAATTCAAAAATTATATTTTTAATTTAAAAAATTCATTTTAATTCAAAATCAATTTAGTTATTTATTTTTAAATAATTAACTAAATTATTTTAATTCCAGAGAACTATTTTCTTTTATTATTTTCAAAAATCATAATTTGATTTAATTATTTATAATTTATTTTGATTAATTATTTATTATTTTAATTATTTGATTAATTATTTTAATCATCTAATTTTATCTATAAATAATTAAATAAAATGTAATTATTTTTAATTAAGCCGAATAATGATTTAAAAATCATTTTGAGCTTTTAAAATTATACAAAGGTATTAAAATTTCAATTAATATTATTATTAATTGAAATAATTTTATTTTATTCATAATAATTAGACCGTTTGCCCGTTTAATACGAAATAAACACGTCTAGAATCATAAAAATCTTCTAATTCTATTAAAAATACTTTCGAGACATAAAAATCTTTTGTTTCAAAAGGTCGCTTGATTTTGTAAACGTTTCTGAGTCGCGTAACTATCAAAATATTATATTTCAGCTTGATTTCAGTTTTTAAACATACCGAGTCGAATATTTTGATGATCTGAGTTATGTGGTACATGAATTATGTGTTTACGTGCGTACATGAGTCAAGAGGTTTTTGATTGACTATCATAATTATGTGTAATTCTTGTTCTACGAATATGATAAATGGTATGAATAAGATGATATTATTTTTCGAGGGGCGTTGAACAAATATATGTTGAGTTATGAAGTCAGATTAAGTGGATTGATTATTGATTGAAATTGAATAACAAGGGGCATAGTCTAATAATTAAACGAGATAATGTCAGATTTTTGATATGATTTGTAAAAACATTGA
Source organism: Apium graveolens (assembly GCF_009905375.1). Taxonomy (NCBI): domain Eukaryota; kingdom Viridiplantae; phylum Streptophyta; class Magnoliopsida; order Apiales; family Apiaceae; genus Apium; species Apium graveolens. Next base: position 55,686,304 of record NC_133654.1, on the reverse strand, counting down.
TTTATAGAATATTGTGTTAAAATGGTTTGACTGTAAGATATAGTCAAAGCATGATTATGTGTTAACTGATAGTTGATAAGTTAGAAAGGTTATATAGGTTGGTTGGTGATTATATGTTAAGTGTTTATCAGTATACGTAATAAGTATATGCGAAGAGTTATAGATGCAGGGTTTGATAGTTATAAAATAAAGTCAATAGACTGTTTAGTGATTATAGTATTTTCTTATTCTCGTAAAGGATCGAGACGAGACGTGCAAAATCGAAGACGTACAAAAGGTCAAATTATAATAACTCGTATATTTTTGTATTATTTAAATATATAATTACTGCGTAATTAATTAAATAAAAGTTCTATATTGATTTTTCCAGCTGTGCTTTATTTATTACTATTTATATGTGATTGTTGGGTTGCGTGGATTATTCGTATGATTGTTTGTTGAACCATATTATTTTTGTTTCACTTTTAAAAGTGGTTTTATGCAAATTTATTTTTAAAAATATTTGGATTGTCTCTAAAATTGTTTTTATGATTTTATAATTTCAATAATTATTTTTAGGATTTTATAAAATTTAGAAATCGATATTTCATTAATTATTTTTCCTTAAATGATTTTATGAATGCATTTATTTGTAAAATCAGTAATTAATTCAGAAATGCTTCAAAAATTACAAAATTCATATTTTTTAAGTTTATAATATTCTTAGAATTTTAAAATTATTTTGGAGATTTTTGGGATTAATTTCATCCGCACGTCGATTCATTTAATTATTAAAAGCGGGTATAAATGGCGTTTCCAAAATCGTCTTAAAATTGTAAAATTTATGTTTTTATAAACTTCGGGATATTTGCGACATTTTAAGACTATCTTGGTAATTTTCTGAAATTGTTTTAAGTGCGACTTGGTTCGCTAGAAATTAAAATTCGAGTTAAAGTGAGCCGTAAAGGATTGGGGACACGTGTTTGTTCCTTTGTTTTGGTTGCAACACCTGTCAAACAATTGAATAAAAAACTGATAAGAACAGAGTTTTTACTCTCCTCTTTCATCTCCTTCCTCAATCTCTCTCCCCTCACTCTCGAATCTCTCTGCTCTCTCTCACCATCTCTCTATCTCTCTGTGTTCTCCCACTCTTCCTTCCCCGTTTGCTTCTTTCTCTCGATAATTTCTGTGTCGCATGTTTCCCTGTGCTTTGTTGCTGTGTCTTTCCCAATTCCGGCCACCTGTCGCCACCGGTTCTCCGGTATGGTGGCGGTGGAGGGTGTATGTGTGTGATTATGCGTGTTTGTGACTATGTGTGTGTAGTGTACTGTGTGTGTGTAGGTGGTAGGTGTGTGTGTTGGTGGCGCGTTTAGCGCGTGTGATGGTGTTGGTGACAGTCTTGTTGTTGGTTCGGTTACTATTGCAATTCATTTTAGTACTTTATAATTTTTGCAGGTTGTGGTTGATTAATATCCGTGATATAAAAAGAAATGAATTTTATGCGGAAAATATTTCGATTAATTGGTGAAGTTTCACGTTGGAAACCCGAGAGTTAATCGGGTACCCGCGAAATTTTGTCGCCGTCCGCGATGACTTTTTTTAATGAGTGGACGGTGGACTGTGATGATTGATATCTGAGTCCTAAATATTTAAATAAATATAGTGATTCGTGTAAATTATTTTTAAAGAGTAAATAAATATTTGTGCGATGTATCGTACTGAATTGTGAATTGGTTTTGTTGGGTTTTGACGTTGATTGATGTTTCGACGGGTAGGTATATAAATAGAGGAGTCGCTGTCCGAATTTTCTGAAAATCATTTTTAAATAAAAATCGAATCCTAATTGTTACGTGTATTATTACTATTACGTGTTCAATATTATGCGAATATGTATGAGTCAGAAATCATTATCGTTGGGTAATTGTCTAGCGAGGATATGTCAAGCATAACTGCTCCTCTAACCTAGGATGTTTCGATTCCGTAGGTTCGAGTCGAAGGACCCAGTAGTTAAAGTCGATCTAAAGTCAAGCCAGTATTTGTTAGGCCTCAATGATACTATAAAAGGGGTTGGATAGAGTATCTACAATCAATTCGATTATAAACACAAGTATGTAACAGAAAACAAGTTTATTCAATATTTCAAACTCTGTTACAGTAGGTTTAATCTACTCTCTCAGTGATTTATGATATCACTAAGAACTGCTAGGGTTACAATGAATAATATTCTCGTGAATGATAACACTTATAGTGTAAACCCTAATCTGTGTTTATATACTACACAGTTACAAGATATCTCCTAATTGATATGATATGTTCTGTTTCCTAAAATACATCAATCAGAGATTATCTACTGTAGTCCTTTAGCTGTACAACTCTCCAAGCATATCTTCTTTTGTTTAATCCAGATCCACTCCTGTAAATCAGCCGCTTTTCATCCATGAAGTGTATATACACTTAAGTTCTGATGTAAGTCCTGATGGCTTAAGTTCTGATAAATTCCTGTCTTCAGTAAGTTCTGATTTCTAGTTAAGTTCTGATAGTAAGTTCTGAAACTAAACAAATTAGATTAGACATGATATCAAAAATATATCTAATAATCTCCCCCAACTTGTAAATTATAAAAATATACAAGTTTATAGATTTGATGATGTCAAAAACATTTAAGTATAAATGCAATAAGAGTTTATATGTACAACTAAATACAACTTATAATCCATGCAGCTTTTACCAAATTTACTGAACCAGCCTGAATCCATAATGATTCCTTACAAAGTCTAATACCAGCTTGGTCTCTGCACTTCTTTTAACTTCAAGTAACTGAGCTTTGACTTGTTGCAGTTCTTCAACTTCAGTATCACCAATCTGATATATGGCAGATCTGAGTGCAGAAATTGAATTTCTTTCCAGTCCATCTCTCAGTCTGATTACCCTTGGATGTGTAGAATCTTCATTATAACACAATCATCTTCCTTTCAGAATTACTTCTACCTTAGCAGAATTCTTCCTCACAGGAATTTCTCTTCCATCATCCTCAGTCATCATTAGAGTATACTCTGTCATTCTTGCACCAGAAATTCTGAGTAAATCTCTTACTGTCTTCAGAATATATTCTAACCATTTCCTGGTAACATCAGAATTTACCTCCAGTAGATAATAAATATATTGGAGCTCTTTGACAGATTTCTTCAGCACATCGGATTCAGATAATCTATAAGTTCTGCAATCAATCAGAAATAAGATCAATTTTTCTTTTTCTTCACAATCATCATGATTATCCATCACTACTTGAGCAGAAAACACTTTGTCAAGATGCTTCTTTGTGATCTCTTCAAATGGCCTGTCATTCAATTTGAATGGATCTCTAATATCAACTTTTATCCCAGTCTAGAATTTCTCTCTATCAGAACCTAATCCAGAAGTGTCTCTAGCTTGCTTGGCTTTTACCCCAAATTCCACAAGTTGATTCAACATCTGATTTTTCTTAGGCTGAACTGGAATAGACTTGTTTCATAGCAGCTTCTTCTTATCTTCTAATGTTAAGCTGTCTATGTCAACTTAAGCAGTGTCAGAGGTTGATGTCTTGATGAATTAGTCAGGATTTGCAGTTTCATCTGTAGATTGCTGTTCTGAAATATCTTCAGGATTTGTTAAGTTCCGAACTTCTTCACTCTGAACAAGTTGTCAGAGGTTGTCTTAGATTCTTCTGTCATCCTCTTTCTCTTCAGAGTTTCAACTGTTTCATCTTCAGCAGCATCATCATTAAAGACTTGAACCATCTTGCACACAGGATCCATCAGAATTTGAGGAATCTTCATCTTCTGTTTCTTGACTATCTCCCCAACTTTTCCTTTTCCCTTGTCTTTGGGATCAGTAGTAGTTTGAGATCTAGTCCTTGATCTAGGAATCTCTGTGGTAGATCTTTCTCTTATCACAATCCCCTTTTCTTTTGGCCTTGGTGACTTTTTAGCATCAGAAGCTTTTGACTTGGGTTTGCTCTTCTCAGCAGCAAATTTAGCTTCTTCTTCTCTTAATTCCTCTAAATCCACTCCTGGATTATTCTTAAGGAATAGTCTCTTGGACAATTCTTCATCAACAGATTGAATTTTGGGATCTTTGTAGAAGAATGTTGCTTTCTTTCCTTTGAATTTCAAAGTCTGCAAAAACCTCTGTGACTCTTGGCTTCCATCTTGGACTATCACATCAGAAGTAGTTGTCAGAACTTGATCATCAGTATTTGAAGTATCAGCATTTGTGATCAACAAAGGAACATCCTGATCGGTTGGCTTCTTTCCTTCCTTATTCCTCCCTTGCATAGCAGATCTATCAGAGTGCTTACTACTAGACATTCTCTGATGAGAACTTGTCTGTTAAGTGGGAATTCTGCTCAGTTGCTTCCCTTGACTTTGATCTCTACTCTTTTTAGAGTTTCCCTGGTCATCTCCATGATCATCCTTTTTCTTCAGTTTTTGGCTTGGTGAGCATTTGGACTTAACTACCTTCTCCCACTTTTTGGCATCATCTGTTAGGAGTAGAGAAAGAAGGAGTTCCACTGAAGATTGGATCTCATTTAACTGAATCTGTTGAGCAGCTTGATTTTGTAATACCTCATCCAGTTGGGCCTGCTGCTTGGTTTGAACAAGCTCAATAGAATCCACTTTTTCTTGAATTGGTCTGATAAACTTCTTCTTGTCTAGTTTGTGCATCATGTCTAGCTTATCAGCTGTTTCCTGAAGTTTATCAACCTTTGCACGAGTCTTGAAGTTTTGACCTTGTAGAGTTCTTGTACTGAGAGCAATGACCTTTAGTTGATGCTTGAAGTCAGAACTTGTCAGCTACTCATCAGCTTTTGAGACAGGTTCTGTCAGAACATGTGGGTTGAGAATAAAATTAGTATCATTCCATTTATGTATCCACTCAGCCCCTCTAAAGGTTTTCTCCCATGGAACTAGAGCAGCCTCTTCCTCAAACTGGAATAATGCCTCCTTTCCTGTAGGCACTATAGTGTTTACTGGAGCTGACTCTCCAGAACTTGCTAGAATCTCCTCATCTTTAGATAACACCAAGGTGTGTGTGGCTGTAGGAGACTCTGAATCAGCTTTTTCTAAATTCTTATCTCCAGTTCCAAGATTAAGAATTGGTGTAGTTGGTATCTCAGCCTGTAAAATTTGAGAAGTAACAGGAGTTGGTTGTTTTGTAGTTGGAGCTTCCAGATATAGAACAGTAGATATATTCAAATTATGAATATGTATTTTAGGACTTGTCTTTTGTTCTTCAACATGATCTGTAACTTTGATTGGAAAGTGAGGTGGAGAAATCACAGATTCTTGTACAGATCTGATTTGTGGACTTCAGGAATTTTAGATTCATGAATCGGAACTTCTTCAGCTGCTGGCAGGGTTTCAATCACAATAGGTTCTGATGAGATCAGAAATTCCTGATCCCCTTCCTCAGCATCTTCAGTATCCTCAGATAGAGTTTGTGCAATATGCACACCTACTCTCACCTTCCTGAATTTTGATTTTCTAGATAGAGGGGTGACATGATCTAGATCAGAATGTGAAGACCTCTTTCTTTTCTGAATGCCATAAGCTTCAGCTGTTTTCTCCTTCTGAAGAGTTAACTCTTCAGCTTCTTCTGTTACAGGTTCTGATATAGGAACCTGGACTTGTTCTTCCTCATCTGATTCATCTCTCAGAATCAGCCTTCTCTTTCTCCTTGGTGAAGATTGAGGAACACATTTTGCTCTTGAGGTTTTAGGTCTGGAGGATGTGTCAGATTTTACAACTAGCACCGTTTGAGAAGTACCAGAGGTTGGTTTGGTTTTGGATTTGGGTATGGACTGTGAAGTGCTGACAGCAGGTGCTGATGTTGGTGGTTGTGAGGTAGACTGTGGTTGTTGAGTAGTGGATGGTTGTGATGGTGCTACATCAGGGAATATGGCTGTGTAAGTGTCTGGGATAGTATTGACTAAGAACTGTTTGACAGATTGGGGTATTTGGAGAGGTCTTAGTACTTCCTTCTTGTTATCAGCAAATAACAAGTCAGTAAATTCCCTTTTATGTAACATAAAAGGTTCCATTAGGTCACTGAACACTTGTGGCTTATCAGAACAACAATAACTATAAATTAATTGATAAAACCTAGCAAAATATACTACATTTGCATCTTCCTTCATTCGGTCACTAATATAGCCTAACACAGCATATGCATAATCAAAATGAGTCTGATTAAGAAGTACATACCCTATTTGTTGACTCATGATTGGAATGGCATCGAAATTGGAGCATTTGTTAGCAAAATTCTTTGTGATGCAATCAAAGAAGAAGCTCCATTCCCTCCTGATGTAAGGCTTCTTCAACTGTCCTAGCTTGGACAAGCTTTTCTCATATCCCAAGCTTGCCATCATGTTCTGAAGGACAGATTCTCCAGGTGCTGAGTTGTAAGAGCACTTTTCAGGCAGATGAAAAGCCTGCCTCATTGTAGTAACAGTTACCATATACTCATCTTCTCCTGCTGAGAAGATGATTCTTGGAGATCCAATTTCACCTCCATCATCATAGATTCCAGTCTTCCAGAACTCCAGCACTTGTTTACTAGAGATTGCTTAAGGTTGGGTCAGAGCATACCCAATCTCACTGTGAGCCAAGAAATCCTTAACAAAGTGAAGTTCTGAAGGAGCTTCATCCTTGTTCAAGATAGCAGAGTAGTTGTTTGGGACAAACTTAGCTCCATTTAAAATAACATCCTTTGGTGCCATTTCTGTTGAAATATCAAGTAAAAATTTTTTGTTTGCAAAGTGTTTGATAAAATGCCTGTAAGAGAACGTCAGAAAATAAGAGAGTAAGAAAATTAGAGAGAGAGAGAATAGAGTAAAAGAGTGGGTACAAAATTCTATAATCTTTTATCTCTGATATTTATACTCTGCACATGGTAACGTCTCTTTTAAATTAGAACCAGCAGCTTTACACTTGGCAGCGTGTAATCAGTCAAAACATAAATAGTGGGCACGGTAAACATGCAGTAATTATTACACACATGCACATACCAAAACCAACACGCAACCCACTAACAAATGATTATGACTGTTTTTATCTCACCTAATTATTTTTCTAAGAAATATAACCGTCACAGTAAATACCAAAAATAAATCAAGTAAATAAATAATGATACGCAAGCATCAGGATTTACATCAGAACTTGACTATTATCAGAATTTAACGGTCATCATAACATGCTTCTGTACTCAAAAAGTGAATGACTGTTTATGTGTTTCTTCACACAAATACTGACTAGTTTCTTCAAAGTTTAATCATCAGAATATAATCAGAACTTGTCTTCAGAATTTATACAAATAATACTTAACTTTTTATCAGAAACAACTTAATCACCGCTATAATTTTCATCATTCATATGGAGTGATAGTGCGTGGATGTGCAAATGATCAGATAAAGATTAAAGTCTGATAAACTTCAGTATATCTTAGAAATAAGGCATAACTAAGAAAAATGCTTAAAATATGTCTTTAATTGTAAAGTCTACTGTAGAATAAAGTTATACAATAATCCACCTCAACTGTTTGTGCTTATTTTATGCATCTTTTGAAATTCTCGTGACAAGGACTTCTCAGTGTAAATGAGTTACAACTGCCATCAGAATTAATGCTGTTATCAGAATATTTCTCCAGTAATCAGAGAATGTAAAAAGTCACCAAGAAAAATTAATTTGCTTATTACTTAATACCAGCAATGCACTTGGATCTTCCCTTTCACATATTTACTCTAGATCTCAAAGGAGTACCTGATTTCAATTTTTCCTTTCTTTTATTTTTATCAGATAAGTGAGGCTTATCAAGCATGTAGTTCATCTTCAAGATTTACTGACATCAAAATTTGACATATAAGAAGCAATAAACTAGTTTGTGACTTAGTAATAAGATACAAGAAGTAAATTTGACTAAGATCAGAATCAGAATTTGCTTTTGTTATTATTTTCCATATAAATAACTAATTCAAACATGGGATACATAGTTTGTTAAAGACAACTAAGTCAGCATCTAACAAGATAATCCTCATTGGATTGAATAGTCACAGAACATTCAAAAAACTTTCAGAGTTTATAGAATCACATCAGATAATAAGTAGTGTTTAATATATTACAATTTAAGCACAAATTACATTGAGATAAGAAAATCTGTAAACACTGATCATAAAGTCTGATGTATGAGAACAAAAACTAAACAGATTTTGAGAAAGAACCTGAAACCATTCCAAGTTCATTTACCAGTCTTGTAAAAGTAGCTTCATATAGTGGTTTTGTGAAGATATCTTCTAGTTGTTGATCTGTTGGAACAAAATACAATTCCACTGTACCTTCCATCACATGTTCCCTTATGAAATGGTACTTAATGCTGATGTGCTTTGTCATTGAGTGTTAAACTGGATTTCCTGTCATAGCAATAGCACTTTGATTATCACAGTAAATGGGTATTTTAGAAAATTCTAACCCATAGTCCAGTAACTGAATCTTCATCTAAAGAATCTGTGCACAATAGCTTCCTGCAGCAATATATTATGCTTCTATAGTTGATGTGGAAATTGATTTCTGTTTCTTGCTAAACCAAGAAACCAATCTGCCTCCAAGAAATTGGCAGCTTCCACCAGTGCTTTTCCTGTCTATTTTGCATCCTGCAAAATATGCATCTGAGTAACCTATTAGCTTAAAATCTGATTCCCGAGGATACCACAATCCTAGATCAGTTGTACCCTTGAGATACTTGAAAATTCTTTTCACAGCTATTAGCTGAGGTTCTCTTGGATCAGCCAGAAATCTTGCACAAAGACAGGTAGCATACGTGATATCTGGTCTACTTGCAGTTAAATAGAGTAAAGAGCCAATCATACCTCTGTAGTTAGTAATATCTACTGATACTCCAGTATCTTTATCTAACTTGGTGGCAGTGGCCATGGGAGTTGATGTAGTAGAACTGTCTTGCATTCCAAATTTCTTGAGTAGATTTCTGGTGTACTTGGATTGACTGATAAAAGTACCTTCTTCAGTTTGTTTAACTTGAAGTCCCAGAAAATAAATCAACTCTCCCATCATACTCATTTGATATCTTGACTGCATTAACTTGGAAAATCTTTCACAAAGTTTTGTATTTGTAGAGCCAAAGATGATATCATCAACATATATTTGTACCAAAAGTAAGTCATTTCCATGGTTGAGGTAGAATAAAGTCTTGTCAATTGTGTAATAACCCCAAAATTTTGAACTTTTTTTGTAACCCTTATGAATAGTGTTTTTTCTGATATTGCTGAATAAGAAAACTTTTCATGCCACACTATGTAGGGGTTCTTTTATTGTTATTCTGAGATTGTATTAGTACTCTATATGATAAATACGTGTATGTAAAGATCGTCAGAATCCAAATTCGAACACTTTGATTTTTCCCGAAAATCCACCAGATACCGAAAGAATTGAGTATAAGATAACAGGATAAAAAGGATTTAAATTCAAGGATTATAAGAGTGGATCATAAAAGGAATATAATGTATTGAGAAAGGTTAAGGAAACCCAAGTAATAAGATCCCGGGTATGATCCCTCAAACAATAAACGAAAACGAAAGTTAAGCGAACCGTATAACAGATCAGCGGTCATTAGCCAAGTAATTAGAAGCTAATCAAAGGGGTTAGCGAGGATGATGTCATCAAACCAATAAGAAGAGGACAAGTGTGGGAGGATGACATAACAAGGTGATATAAGCATGATAAAAAGGAAGGGTGTTGTTGGTTGATTCTTGGCCATGCAAAAGTTAGCATGGTTAAAAGTAATAAATCAAAACAAAACAACATCAACCAAGCCAACCAACAATTCATTTCACCAAAACACAAAGTTGACTTCTCTTTTCTTCAAAGAAAGCTCTCGGCCTCTTTTCCATTTCAAGAAGAAAAAAAAAATCAAAATCTAAGATCCAAGCCTTGTTAATTAGTGAGGTAATTATCTAATACTCCTTATGCATAGATATAGCTATCCTATAAGTTTGAGCTTCTAATTCATTCACAATCTCTTCCTAAAAATCATGGAAGAAGAGGGTGAATAGTGTTCTTCAAGAACTTAAATTTTTGTTCTTGAGTTTTTGTTTAGATTAAGCTTGGATAAGGAGTTTTAAGGGTGATTCCAAGCTAATTACTTGATTCTCCACTCTCCAAGGAAGGTATAACCCCTCCAAACCCTAACTTTACTTTGAGTATTAGGTTTAGTTATGTTGTTATGGTTCATGAGAAGCATGATTATTGTAGACTTAGAGTCTGGTTGGTTTTGTAATAAGTTGGAGTTGTAATTCTTGGATTATTGATTAATGAACTTAAATATAGTTTTAATTCATGTTTAAGAATAATATAAATTAGAGAACTTGAGGTGTTGGGGCTGTTGTAGTATGGTATGGATGGATTTTGGTTGTATGAATGAATTGTGGTTGATTGGTGGTTGGTTTGGAGTAGAATAAAAATTGGTAATCGCGTAAACATAGCCGTCGTAATGTCCAATTTACTTTAGACTGTTTTTGCTCTTACTATCAGGACCCGAGAACTCCCTGTTAGATTTTGACCATTGCCATGATTAGATAGTTCATGTTACGAGCTTCGTTTTGATATGTGGTTCGTTTGAATCCGATGTACGGTTTAGGAGAAACGACCTTTTTAAGTAATGACGTTTCGCGAACGAACCATTACTCCTCGCCTTACTTTGAAACATAGGTTAAAGACCTTAAAGACTAATTAGAGTATGATTGATTTATGTAAAGTGTATTAGGCAGTTAGTAAGGCACTCACAAAAGAATCGCCTTAAAACCCTTAATGGTTAATTTATTAAAAATAGTGGAGCCGAGGATACTCGAGCGACTTAAGGGAATCGTTGAGCGCAAAGCGAGTGTTAGAGTCTAATTGGTTAAAGTATAGATTCATAAGCGACTTTGGTTTAATTCCAACTTATATGTTGTTTATAGGTTACCAGACTCGTCCCAAGCCATTTGTCACCCCCAGTTGCCCAGGCAAGTTTTCTACCCGTTATACTGTTGTTGTGATGTATACATATGTATATGCATTATCTTATGATAGATGCATGATGGTTAATTAGCAAATTCTTGCGATATATTGGAGCATGCGATATGGTATATATGCATGCCTGTTTCGTAATCTTGATACATTTATCTGTTGATTCAGTTGCATAATACCTATGCTAGAGATAAGCAGTATTTGCGTATACCCTTAGTATAGGGGACCCAAAGGTGAACATTTTCTAAAACCGGGAGTCGATGTTCCCGAGTATATATATATATATATATATTTATATATATATATATTGATATAGTTTTCAAAACTATTAATCGAATAAGGTTTATTCGATAACTTTATTTTATTTAATGAATATTAGTTGAATATTCATTCGAGGACTTATGACTCCGTTTATTTTATTTAATGAATATTAATTTGAATATTCATTTGAGGACTTAAGACTCCGTTTATTTTAATTAATGAATATTAGTTGAATATTTATTCGAGGATTTATAACTCCGTTTATTTACTAATTAATATTCTTTATTTTATTAAAGAATAATGTTTCGATAATCAAACTTATTTTTGATTATTCAAATAAAGATCATACTTTCGTATAAGTATATTTTTGGTTATTTAATATCCATTTCAAGTATGAGTTTTAAAACTTTTACTTCAATTATTTTTATAAGGATTATCCTTATGGGAATATTATTTAAATAATAATATTCAGATATTTTCTAATATATTGGGACTGATTTATTTTATTAAATCGGCATTACTCCAAACATTCTTAAAAATGTTTTCGAGTCTTCAAAATGATTTTTAAAAGTTAGAGCGGATCCCAAAACTCATTTTTTTATTTAAGATTTTCCTTTCAAGGGGATTTAAATACTCACTCAAAACCTGAGGGATTCGGCTCTGTGATGTATTTTATATTCGCAACGTGGTTGCTGTTTTGAGACAACAATTTGATTGCTTGCCCAATGTTCGGGAAGTAAGTCCATCTGATTGAGTTGGCATAAGCGACAGGCCGGGGTACGGTCTATGAAGGTGTAAGAGGCTGGGTGACAGTCCATCCATGCGTGAGTGGCCGGGTAACGGTCTAGCGCGAGGTCCGAATGCGGCCAGGGTGATGACCGGCGAGGAATTCATCCATCTACAGTAGAAAAGGTTACTTATTGGTATCTTTGCCTGATCAGCAAGATATCGGGTTTATTCCATAATTCTTTTGCTTTCCAAAAATTCATTGGATGTTACAGACTCTGTTCATACTTTACATGACAGAGGTTTTCAGGATATGTATAAGAGATATATGTGTGGACATATATATCGGGACTTAATGAAGTATCTCATAACTTCATTTCATTCAATAATATTTCAAAGATTTAATCTATTCAAATCTTATCTTGTAGTCTCATCTATGTGATGAACTGTTGAAAACTCATTATACTTTGAATAGTAGTAGTTCAAGTAGTTTTATAAATGATATAAGTATAGTGAAGTATTTGGTAACTTCATCCCTTATTTTTGCTTATATCCAGTAAGTAATTATCTTACACTTGATAAAGGATTTTAGTAAGTTATCCGTTTAGATACTTGCATTATTGTTTACACTATATATTATCTTGCGAGCTGTAATGCTCACTCTTGCTTTATTTCTTCATCACACAACAACAGTTAGGGAAGATGGCCAGACTCAAGCAGACCCAGCGGAAGAGCGTGGGAAGCGCCCCACGCCTTCCCGTTGAGATCATAGCTGCTATAGCTGCAGAGGTAGATCTATCTGTAGATCAGACTTTCTACTTTTGGGAATTAATTATGTATAATTATAACTTGTGGCAGATAATGGCAATTAATTGTAAACTTATAAAGTAATCATTTTGGGTTGTAATAACTTTTAAATTGTGGATTCAAAGACTTGTACCTATTTCAATTTCATCTCTGAGACTATAACGGGTTGTGGTGTGTGTTAGTGTGGGGTCACAACATGAGGTTATTTATTATTAATTCAGTTAAGTGATATTGTGGAAAGAAAGACCGTGACGACCCGGATCCCCGACCCCGGATCTGGGGGTGTTACAGAAATGGTATCGGAGACAAGCGTTATAAACCTCAGAGATGATGCGATGATATAATAATAAACTCACAAAGATAATAATAACACTTGCCAAGTTCATGGTCGGACTACTTAAAGTAGAGCTGACAGTTAAAACCCTTACGAGAACCCTTATAAGTATCATGATAGTAACTTAGCTCGTTTAATGTGTAGGCACATGAGATAGAAGACCCTGAGATGTTCGAGCGTGAGCATGATGAGGCACTGCTAGATGTCGAGGATCAGGAGGAGCCTGAGATGGAGGAGGATGAGGAGGCCCCTCAGAGGAGTCAGAGACAGAGGTTATTGCTATTTCCGATGAGGAGGACCCGGATGAGGTCCCAGTAGCTGAGGAGCATGTCGGAGCTATCGTGGAGTACACTGGTACCCCTTTACCCACACTCCCGGTGGTCAGAGCTCCTACCCCTCCACCACTATCTTGGAGCCCCTATGATGACAGCTCGGAGACCCATACTCCCGAGCCTAGGTAGATCGAGGAGGCACCCCCAGCGGCTCCGGATTCACCACCTCTCGACCTTGACCATAGGTAGTCTTTGTTAGCCCCCGGCTATGTTCAGGATGTACTGAGGACCCGAGTGGTTGTTGCTGAGGCCCGGCTGGATGAGGTCAGGAGGGAGTTGGATGCAGAGAGGGCGGGTAGGCGTGCCCGAGCTTATGAGACTAGGGCTGCTATACCCCGATCCTTGAGGAGGGAGTTGACGGGGATAGAGCTCACGTCCCGAGCGAGACTCCGATCGCTCCAGGGGGACAGGCATGGTAGGATCTCCAGGCGGCAGGCCGACAATATCTTCCGTCATGCGATGGAAAGGGTATGGGAGCTAACCCGCTCCGGTGTGTGATTCAGGACTGACGATGGGATAGTCTAGTTGTCTAGTTAGTCGAGGCCTTAGTAAGAGCCAATTTTCCGGGATAGTTGACTTGTATATAGCATCCCTTTTTCTGACTAGACAGATAGACTCTTGTGTATCACTTTTGGGGCAGATGGCTGTAGCATTGTTGTACTTTTGACCAGATCAAACTATGTATTTCTCGTATTATGTATATATTTGTTTCCTTTCAGTTCAGTTCCTTAGTGACGAGATCACTGTTTTTATCATTATTATTACAACACTTCTTATTAGAACTGTCATAATATAATAGAATTGCGAGATACATTCTCCCCATTATAGAACTGTGCAAGGCACAATGTTGTGTATAATTGTGACCTAACATTGAATTTCCCAAATATTTATCAGTATCATGCCGCCAAGAAAGATTGGAACTAGGGCGAACCCTGGATCTGAGGACCAGGGAAGCCATTACCAGGACGATAGGAACCAAGAACACAGTGAAGAGGAAGATGAGGATTATGTTGAACAGGATGACTCCCTCTATGAAGAGGAGGAGAAAACATATGATGTTGAGGGATTTGAGATAGAGGCTGAAGAAGGAGAAACTGAGGTTGAGCAACCAGTACCAAACCCAGGCATGGATCCCATGGGACAGTTCATGTAACTGCTAAGGCAGAACTTGGAACGTCAACCCAACCCACCCCCTCCAGGAAATAACAATGATGTGGCAAACTCTTTCAGGGCTTTCAAGTCCCTTAAGCCCCCTGAGTTCCACGGATCAGCCGACCCAGTTGAGGCAAGGGCATGGCTAAAGGAAATGGAGAAATCCTTTGAGATTCTGAGTACCGATGAGGCACAGAAGACTGTATTTGCTACCTACCTTCTGAAAGAAGAGGCCAACTACTGGTGGGAGGCCAAGAAAAACATGGAGACAGATGCTATCATAACCTGGAAGAGGTTCAGTCAGTTGTTTTTGGGAAAGTATTTCCTGAGGTTTATGGAGAACCAGATGGAGCTCAAGTTCTTGGAGCTAAAGCAGAATAACTTATCCATAGCAGAGTACGAAGCAAAATTTAATGAGTTATCAAGGTTCGTGCCGGAGTTTGTGAGCACCGAGGAAAAAAAAGCTAGGAGGTTTCAGCAGGGACTGAAACCGTGGATTCAGAATAGGGTGGCAATCCTTGAGCTTACGGATTATGCCACTCTGGTGCAAAAGGCAACAATTGTAGAAGCCGGAAGTGAACAGATGCAGAAGGAAAGAGAGAAGAACGGAATAAAGAGGAAAAGTATGAGCATGGGTGGAGGTTCCGCAGGGGGGGAGCTTCCCAACTAGATTTAATAGAGGAGCAGTGTCCCTACCGGGAAAGAGTACTGGGTTTAAGCGGCCAATGGGTGTGAATGTGAGCCAGAGCGGCCAAAAGTCAGGAAGGTCCTATTCCAACCAGTCTCGACCCTCATTACCAGCCTGTAAAACTTGTGGTAAGATGCATTCTGGGGAGTGTAAGGGGAAGCTGGTAACCTGCTTTAAGTGTGGTCGAGAGGGTCACTATTCTAACAAGTGTACTTCACAACCCCCTAATGTCAGCCCGACCACCATCTGTTATCAGTGTGGAAGACCAGGCCACATGAGGAGGGAATGCCCAGGGAACAAACCAGCAGCTTCAGGAGCAAGCAGAGCTGCTTCTAATAAGCCCCCAACTGCGAGGACTTTCAACATGACAGTCCAGGATGCTATAAAAGACTCAGATGTCATAGCAGGCACCCTTTCTCTAAATTCAACTAGTGCAAATGTTTTATTTGATTCGGGAGCAACTAAATCTTTTATATGAAGAGACTTTGCGCATAAATTAAGACTTAAGGCTGAACCCTTGATAGAACCCTTACAAGTAGAAATAGCCAATCATGAAGTTATTCCTGTTAACCAGATTCACCCCGCCTGTGAGTTAGGCATAGGGGAACAATCTTTTAGTGTTGATCTGATTCCTTTTAAATTAGGGGAGTTTGATGTAATTTTGGGAATGGACTGGCTATCTAGATATGATGCTCAGATAGACTGTAAGGGGAAGAAAGTTAAGTTAAATATCCCAGGAAAGAAAGAAGTCATATTTAGAGGAAAGAGGCAGACGCATAAATTTTTGACTATGGCCCAGGCTAAAAGGATGCTACGAAAAGGAAATGAGGCTTACCTAGCCAATGTGGTGGACACGCAGAAGAAGGTGCCCAACTTACAAGATATTCCGGTAGCCAACGAATTTGAAGATGTATTCCCACAAGACCTTCCAGGATTACCACCCGATAAAGTGATTGAATTTGCTATTGAGTTGGCTCCAGGGACGGCGCCTGTTTCAAAGGCACCTTACCGGTTAGCCCCATTAGAAATGAAGGAATTAGCTACTCAATTGCAGGAACTCTTGGATAAGGGTATGATAAGACCCAGTGTGTCTCCGTGGGGAGCACCAGTATTATTTGTTAAGAAGAAGGATGGGAGCATGAGGCTGTGCATCGACTATCGAGAGTTGAACAAGCTAACCATAAAGAACAGGTACCCGTTACCTAGAATAGACGATCTGTTCGACCAACTAAAGGATGCTGTTTATTTTTCCAAGATTGACCTGAGAACTGGATATCACCAACTAAAGATTAAACCCGAAGATATTTCCAAGACCGCGTTCCGTACCAGGTATGGGCACTATGAGTTCTTGGTAATGTCCTTTAGATTAACCAATGCCCCAGCGGCTTTCATGGATTTAATGAACAGAGTATTTAAGAACTACTTGGACAAGTGTGTGATAGTTTTTATCGATGATATTTTAATCTACTCAAGGACTGAGGCAGAACATGCAGAGCATTTGAGGATAGCTCTAGGAATACTCAGAGAGGAGCAGTTATTTGCCAAATTCTCGAAATGTGAATTCTGGCGGAATGAAGTACAGTTTTTAGGTCATGTGATCAATAAAGAAGGAGTATTGGTCGACCCCTCCAAGATAGAGGCGGTCTCAAATTGGGAAAGGCCAACCACACCCACAGAGGTAAGGAGTTTCATAGGATTGGCCGGCTACTATCGTAGATTTTTACAGGACTTTGTGAAGATCGCAGCCACTTTGACACGACTTACTCGTAAGACAGAGAAGTTTGAATGGACGGGAAAATGCGAGAACATTTTCAGGATTTAAAAAAAAGGTTGGTAACGGCCCCGGTGTTGGCATTGCCAGACGGAAAAGGAGATTTTGTAATATATAGTGACGCGTCGCACAAAGGATTAGGGTGTGTGCTTATGCAGCACGATAAGTTGATTGCGTATGTGTCGAGACAACTGAAGGAATACGAGATTAGATATCGTACTCATGACCTTGAGCTCGCGGCAATAGTTTTTGCCCTAAAAATTTGGAGGCACTACTTGTATGGAGAGAAGTGCGAGATTTTCACAGACCATAAGAGCCTCAAGTACATATTTACGCAGAAAGAGCTCAACATGCGCCAGAGGAGATGGTTAGAGCTAATCAAGAACTATGATTGTGAGATTCTCTATCATCCGGGGAAAGCCAATGTGGTGGTTGATGCCCTTAGTAGAAAGGAAAGACTCAGAATGATAACGACTTCGGAAGAATTGATAAAGGATTTTGAGAGAATGGAAATAGAAGTAAAGGTAACCGGAACCAGAACTGAAAAACTGTTTGAGATCTCGATGCAGCCAGAGTTATTGGAAAAGATCAGATTGTGCCAAGAGAAAGTAATGAATGAAGGTAGAGAGTCAATGACTGGAGAAGAGATCCATACTGAGAAAGATGATAAAGGGATAATGAGGTACTCCTACCGGATTTGGGTTCCGAATGTTCAAGAGCTTAAAGATGAGATTTTGGATGAAGCCATAATTCAAGGTATTCCATTCACCCGGGAAGCACCAAGATGTATAGGGATTTGAAGGAGTATTACTGGTGGTCCAACATGAAGAGGGACGTAGCAGAATGGGTAAGCAAATGTTTGACTTGCCAAAGAGTAAAGGCAGAGCACCAGAGACCCAATGGACTTTTATGACCCCCGGAGATTCCCGAATGGAAATGGGAACAGATAGCCATGGATTTTATTGTCGGTTTACCAAGGACGAAAGCCAACCATGATGCCATATGGGTGATTATAGACCGACTGACAAAGTCAACTCATTTCATTCCTATCAATGAGAGATACACAGTCGATAGACTGGTGGACATTTACCTTAAGGAAATAGTGACGCGACATGGAGTCACAGCGTCCATTGTCTCAGACCGAGACCCCAGGTTCAACTCCAGATTTTGGAGGAGCTTTCAAGAATGTGCGGGGACCAAGTTAAATATGAGTACCGCTTACCATCCCCAGACGGATGGGCAGAGTGAAAGGACCATCCAGACACTAGAGGATATGTTGAGAGTCTGTGTAATAGACTTTAAAGGAATTTGGGATGATCACTTGCCGTTGATCGGGTTTTCTTATAATAATAGCTTTCATGCTAGCATCGGAATGCCGCCTTATAAGGCCCTATACGGAAGAAGGTGTCGATCTCCCTTATACCGGGATGAAGTAGGAGAGCGGAAGATGCTCGGACCCGAAGTGGTCCAAAGGACCAAAGACATAGTGGATCTCATCAGAGGACGGCTGGTAGCAGCCCAAGACAGACAGAAGAAATATGCAGACCTAGCCCGAAAGGACAAGGAGTATGAAGTAGGGGACTTAGTACTACTAAAAGTATCCCTTTGGAAGGGGTTAATGAGGTTCGGAAAGAAAGGAAAACTAAACCCAAGATACATTGGACCTTTTGAGATACTAAGACGGATTGGGAAGTTGGCTTACGAGCTAGCCTTACCCCCGAACCTACAACAAGTTCATAATGTGTTCAATGTGTCAATGCTAAGGAAGTATCATCGGGATGCCAGACACATAGTGGAGTGCGAGCATGTGGATATGCAACCAGATCTGACTTACGTGGAGAAACCAGTAAAGATTATGGATAAGAAGGAGCAGGTGCTTCGGAATAAAGTGATCAAGCTAGTCAGAGTGCTATGGCAGAATCATAATGTGGAAGAATCAACTTGGGAACTAGAGAGCGCAATGCTAGAAAAGTACCCCCATTTGTTTTCTATTTGATTCCGGGACGGAATCCTTTTAAGGAGGGGAGACTGTAATAACCCCAAAATTTTGAACTTTTTTTGTAACCCTTATGAATAGTGTTTTTGCTGATATTGCTGAATAAGAAAACTTTTCATGCCACACTATGTAGGGGTTCTTTTATTGTTATTCTGAGATCGTATTAGTACTCTATATGATAAATAAGTGTATGTAAAGATCGTCAGAATCCAAATTCGAACACTTTGATTTTTCCCGAAAATCCACCAGATACCGAAAGAATTGAGTATAAGATAACAGGATAAAAAGGATTTAAATTCAAGGATTATAAGAGAGGATCATAAAAGGAATATAATGTATTGAGAAAGGTTAAGGAAACCCAAGTAATAAGATCCCGGGTATGATCCCTCAAACGATAAACGAAAACGAAAGTTAAGCGAACCGTATAACAGATCAGCGGTCATTAGCCAAGTAATTAGAAGCTAATCAAAGAGGTTAGTGAGGATGATGTCATCAAACCAATAAGAAGAGGACAAGTGTGGGAGGATGACATAACAAGGTGACATAAGCATGACAAAAAGGAAGGGTGTTGTTGGTTGATTCTTGGCCATGCAAAAGTTACCATGGTTAAAAGTAATAAATCAAAACAAAACAACATCAACCAAACCAACCAACAATTCATTTCACCAAAACACAAAGTTGACTTCTCTTTTCTTCAAAGAAAGCTCTCGGCCTCTTTTCCATTTCAAAAAGAAAAAAAAAACAAAATCTAAGATCCAAGCCTTGTTAATTAGTGAGGTAATTATCTAATACTCCTTATGCATAGATATAGCTATCCTATAAGTTTGAGCTTCTAATTCATTCACAATCTCTTCCTAAAAATCATGGAAGAAGAGGGTGAATAATGTTTTTCAAGAACTTAAATTTTTTTTCTTGAGTTTTTGTTTAGATTAAGCTTGGATAAGGAGTTTTAAGGGTGATTCCAAGCTAATTACTTGATTCTCCACTCTCCAAGGAAGGTATAACCCCTCCAAACCCTAACTTTACTTTGAGTATTAGGTTTAGTTATGTTGTTATGGTTCATGAGAAGCATGATTCTTGTAGACTTAGAGTGTGGTTGGTTTTGTAATGAGTTGGAGTTGTAATTCTTGGATTATTGATTAATGAACTTAAGTATAGTTTTAATTCATGTTTAAGAATAATATAAATTGGAGAACTTGAGGTGTTGGGGCTGTTGTAGTATGGAATGGATGGATTTTGGTTGTATGAATGAATTGTGGTTGATTGGTGGTTGGTTTGGAGTAGAATAAAATTGATAATCGCGTAAAAATAGCCGTCGTAATGTCCGATTTACTTTAGACTGTTTTTGCTCTTAACATCAGGACCCGAGAACTCCCTGTTAGATTTTGACCATTGCCATGATTAGATAGTTCATGTTACGAGCTTCGTTTTGATATGTGGTTCGTTTAAATCCGATGTACGGTTTAGGAGAAACGACCGTTTTAAGTAACGGTGTTTCGCGAACGAACCATTACCCCTCGCCTTAATTTGAAACATAGGTTAAAGATCTTAAAGGACTAATTGGAGTATGAATCATTTATGTAAAGTGTATTAGACAGTTGGTAAGGCACTCGCGAAAGAATCTCCTTAAAACCCTTAATGGTTAATTTATTAAAAATAGTGGAGCCGAGGGTACTCGAGCGACTTAAGGGAATCGTTGAGCGCAAAGCGAGTGTTAGAGTCTAATTGGTTAAAGTATAGATTCATAAGCGACTTTGGTTTCATTCCAACTTATATGTTGTTTATAGGTTACCAGACTCGTCCCAAGCCATTTGTCACCCCCAGTTGCCCAGGCAAGTTTTCTACCCGTTATACTGTTGTTGTGATGTATACATATGTATATGCATTATCTTATGATAGATGCATGATGGTTAATTAGCAAATTCTTGCGATATATTGGAGCATGCGATATGGTATATATGCATGCCTGTTTCGTAATCTTGATACATTTATCTGTTGATTCAGTTGCATAATACCTATGCTAGAGATAAGCAGTATTTGCGTATACTCTTAGTATAGGGGACCCCAAGGTGAACATTTTCTAAAACCGGGAGTCGATGTTCCCGAGTATATATATATATATATATATATTTATATATATATATTGATATAGTTTTCAAAACTATTAATCGAATAAGGTTTATTCGATAACTTTATTTTATTTAATGAATATTAGTTGAATATTCATTCGGGGACTTATGACTCCGTTTATTTTATTTAATGAATATTAATTTGAATATTCATTTGAGGACTTAAGACTCCGTTTATTTTAATTAATGAATATTAGTTGAATATTTATTCGAGGATTTATAACTCCGTTTATTTACTAATTAATATTCTTTATTTTATTAAAGAATAATGTTTCGATAATCAAACTTATTTTTGATTATTCAAATAAAGATCATACTTTCGTATAAGTATATTTTTGGTTATTTAATATCCATTTCAAGTATGAGTTTTAAAACTTTTACTTCAATTATTTTTATAAGGATTATCCTTATGGGTATATTATTTAAATAATAATATTCAGATATTTTCTAATATATTGGGACTGATTTATTTTATTAAATCGGCATTACTCCAAACATTCTTAAAAAAAATTTCGAGTCTTCAAAATGATTTTTAAAAGTTAGTGCGGATCCCAAAACTCATTTTTTTATTTAAGATCCTCCTTTCAAGGGGATTTAAATACTCGCTCAAAACCTGAGGGATCCGGCTCTGTGGTGTATTTTATATTCGCAACGTGGTTGCTGTTTTGAGACAACAATTTGATTGCTTGCCCAATATTCGGGAAGTAAGTCCATCTGATTGAGTCGGCATAAGTGACAGGCCGGGGTACGGTCTATGAAGGTTTAAGAGGCTGGGTGACAGTCCATCCACGCGTGAGTGGCCGGGTAACGGTCTAGCGCGAGGTCCGAATGCGGCCAGGGTGATGACCGGCGAGGAATTCATCCATTCACAGTAGAAAAGGTTACTTATTGGTATCTTTGCCTGATCAGCAAGATATCGGGATTATGCCACAATTCTTTTCCTTTCCAAAAATTCATTGGATGTTACAAACTCTGTTCATACTTTACATGACAGAGGTTTTCAGGATATGTATAAGAGATATATGTGTGGACATATATATCGGGACTTAATGAAGTATCTCATAACTTCATTTCATTCAATAATATTTCAAAGATTTAATCTATTCAAATCTTATCTTGTAGTCTCATCTATGTGATGAACTGTTGAAAACTCATTATACTTTGAACAGTGGTAGTTCAAGTAGTTTTATAAATGATATAAGTATAGTGAAGTATTTGGTAACTTCATCCCTTGTTTTTTCTTATATCCAGTAAGTAATTATCTTACACTTGATAAAGGATTTTAGTAAGTTATCCGTTTAGATACTTGCATTATTGTTTACACTATATATTATCTTCCGAGTTGTAATGCTCACTCTTGCTTTATTTCTTCATCACACAACAACAGTTAGGAAAGATGGTCAGACTCAAGCAGACCTAGCGCAAGAGCGTGGGAAGCGCCCCGCGCCTTCCCGTTGAGATCATAGCTGCTATAGCTGCAGAGGTAGATATATCTGTAGATCAGACCTTCTACTTTTGGGAATCAATTATGTATAATTATAACTTGTGGCAGATAATGGCAATTAATTGTAAACTTATCAAGTAATCATTTTGGGTTGTAATAACTTTTAAATTGTGGATTCAAAGACTTGTACCTATTTCAATTTCATCTCTGAGACTATAACGGGTTGTGGTGTGTGTTAGTGTGGGGTCACAGCATGAGGTTATTTATTATTAATTCAGTTAAGTGATATTGTGGAAAGAAAGACCGTGACGACCCGGATCCCCGACCCCGGATCTGGGGGTGTTACAAATTGTGCTTATGTGAAATCCACTTTCCAGAAGGAATTGATCTAAAGTCTCATACCATGCTCTTGGAGCTTGCTTAAGGCCATACAGTGCTTTGTCAAGCCTGTAGACATGATTTGGATATTTTGGATATACAAATCCCGGAGGTTGTTCAACATATACCTCTTCTTCCAATTCTCCATTGAGAAAAACACTTTTCACATCCATTTGAAAGACTTTAAACTTCTTGTGAGCAGCATAAGCCAAAAAGATTCTTATGGCTTCCAATCTAGCAACTGGAGCAAATGTTTCATCATAGTCAATACCCTCATGTTGAAAGTAACCTTTAGCAACCAACCTTGCTTTGTTTCTTGTAATTATGCCATCACTGTCAGTTTTATTTCTGAACACACATTTTGTACCAACAATTGATCTGTCCTTTGGTCTTGGTACTAGGGTCCAGACTTTATTTCTTTCAAATTCATTTAACTCTTCCTGCATTGCTTGCACCCAATCAGCATCTTGAAGAGCTTCTTCCACTTTCTTTTGTTTATTCTGAGATAGAAAGGAATGGTAAAGACATTCATTTGTTGTTGTTGTTGTTGTTCTAGTTCTGACACCTGCTTTAGGATCTCCAATTATTAAGTCGGGTGTGTGTGATTTAGTCCACTTCCTTGTAGATGGAAGTTGATCTCTAGAACTGGATCCTCCCCCATGATCCATGCTGTCTCCATCAGCATTTTTTGATGCTCCCCCTGAAGTTATGCTCTATGAGATTCCATAATTTGAGTTGGATCCTTTAGGAATTGAAGAATTAGAGTTTCTAGAATTGTCTGAATTTGGCTCATCGGAACTTGATGAATCAAAACTTGAAGAGCTAGTGACTGGTTCTGATGCTTCTTGAGAGTCTTGAGATGTGGTATGATCATCAGCTTGCTCCCCCTGAACAAGTGCATTTTCCTTTGGAGCAGTTACCACAGTTTCAATGACATCAGAATTTAACCCGTCAGAACTTACAGGATCATGATTTAGGTCATCAGAATTTACAGAATCAGAATTTACATCTTCATTTTTAAATCCCAGCTGATCATGATCATTGAAATCTTCAAGTCCAGTAATCTTTTAATCATCAAAAGATACATTGATAGATTCCATGACAACCCTTGTTCTTAAATTGTAGACTCTGAAGGCTTTTGTGGAAAGTGGATATCCAACAAAAATTCCTTCATCAGCTTTTAGATCAAATTTTGACAGCTGTTCAGGATGAATCTTAAGAACAAAACACTTGCATCCAAATACATGAAAGTATTTCAGATTTGGCTTCTTTTTCTTCACCATCTCATATGGTGTTTTTCCATGCTTGTTTATGAGTGTAGCATTCTGTGTAAAATAAGCAGTCTACACAGCTTCAGCCCAAAAATAGGTTGGTAGCTTTGCTTCTTCAAGCATAGTTCGTGCAGCTTCAATAAGAGTCTTGTTCTTTCTTTCTACAACTCCATTCTGCTGTGGAGTTCCAGGTGCAGAAAATTTATGCTTTATTCCTTGCTCTTTGCAGAACTCTTCCATGATTGAATTCTTGAACTCAGTGCCATTATCACTTCTTATTATTTTAACAGAATCTTTGACTAACTTATCCAGCTATCTGACATGATCAGTTAGAGTAGATGCAATTTCATTGTTCTTGTGCAAGAAATACACCCAAGTGTATCTTGTGAACTCATCCACTATAACCATAGCATATTTTCTTCTTTGCAATAGACATGACATTGACTGGACCAAATAGATCAACATGCAGTAAGTGATAAGGCTCAAGAATTGAGGATTCAGTTTTTCTCTTGAATGAAGATTTTCTTTATTTTTCCTTTTGACATGAGTTACAAAGACCATCAGGAGCAAATATTGATTTTGGCAGTCCTCTCACAAGATCTTCTTTACTAGCTCATTTATGTTGTTGAAATTTAAATGAGAGAGTCTCTTGTGCCAATTCCAGCTTTCTTCAATTGATGCTTTGCTTAACATACAGATTGCAGAACCATCAGAATTTGTTGAAATTCTGGCTTCATATATGTTACCATGTCTATAACCTTTTAGAACCATTTTGCCTGTAGAATTACTTACAACTTCATAGTGTTCTTCAAATAAATCCACATGATAACCTCTATCACAGATTTGACTCACACTTAGTTTTAAGGACCCAGACTTGCTTGGATCCTTTGTCCTTGTTAAGTTTGTTAGCATTTGTAGCGGATTTAGTTTCAGAGTTTATGCTAACATGCTTTTTATCAGACTTTATATCAGACTTTGCATCAGAATTTACACTAGAAGGAATTACTCTAATTTTCTTTAAAGAAGGTTTTATTTCATAATAATCATAGTACAAACTATGATATTCCTTACAAGTATAAATAGAATTCCATAAACTACCATAATGAAAACAAGGATTTTGTGGTTTAAACCTAACAGACTGACTCTTAACTCCTAATCTAGGAGGTAAAGATTTTATATCTTTATTTTTCCTGCAAAAAGGAGCAAGATGGTTAGAGTTTCCACAATTATAGCATTTCTTTCTATGAGCATTAGGAACATACATATATTTATTACTTTATTCACACCTTCCTTTCCATTCCTATTTTTCCTAGCTTCCTTGTTCACATTTTTAATCTCTTGCAGCTTATATTTAAGCTCGTTCTTTGTCATTAAGCCAATGTTTACCAAAGCTGGTTTATCCTGTTTTAATTTGTTAGAAGTTGACTTTTCTTTGACTTCTGTTTTAGAGTCTTTCATCTTTTCAGAATCAGACACAACAGTTTTTACAACAAATTTAATAGGATTTACCTTTGGCTTTTCAGTCTGATTGATAGCAATTGGCTTAATTGGCAAAGTCTGTTTCTCACTTTTACCATCTTTATAATCTAACCCCTCTTTCCAGTTTCCACTACTTAAAATATTATGAGTTGTTCTGTCTGAGTTAGTCCAAGACCTGATAATTTCTCTTTCTTTTTCTAATTCAGTTTTTAAAAAATCATTATGTTTAAGCAATTCATTCTTAACATACACATCATTATCTCTCTCTGTCTGAATATTGTTCATCTTGACTAACTCTTCTTCAAGGTAGCTATTTCTGTTTTTGTACTTTAGATTTTCAGGTTTTAATCTTTCATTCTCTAAAGTCTGATCTCTATAGCTAATATAAATGTTTTTCATAAATAATCTCAACCCAGTAATATCTTCTATATCAAAAGCAAGAGTTGATAGAGGTACCTCTAGTTCAGCAGCATTAGAATTGCTATCAGCATTTGCCATTGAGGCATAGTTCACCTCTTCTTCAGATTCTGAAGTGGCTGCCCAGTTTTTCTTCTTTGTGATAAGTTCCTGGCCTTTATCACCTTTTCCTTTCTTGTAATCAGGAGAGATGTGACCTCTTTCACCACAATTGTAGCATTTGACATTTGAGTTGTCTCCTCTGTCAGACTTTCCTCCTTTGCCTTCAGTCTTTCTGAACCCTTTCTTGTCAGAACTTCCACATTTCCTGGAAAACTTCTTACCCTTTCTAAATTTCTTGTAGGCTATCTTTGTGATACCCTTCACCATAAGAGCACACAGTTGCATCGTCTCTATATCAACATCCACTTCAAATAAATTTTCAGGTTCTAAATCATCATCATCAGAATCTGATAACTCTGAATCAGACTGTATGATGAGAGCCTTTCCTTTTGCCTTTCTAGAGATAATTGGCTTTTCTTCAGTCTTTAAAACAACTGTCTTAGACTTCCCTCCATGCCTCTTCTTTCTTTGCTCCATCTCAAATTCATGAGTCTTGAGCATTCCATAGATTTCAGCAAGAGACATATCAGCAAGTTCATAGTTGTCTCTTATTGTAATAGCTTTCAAATCCCACTTTTCAGGAAGAGCTAGTAGGAATTTCAGATTTGAATCTTCTGGATCATATTCCTTATCTATTAGTGACATATCATTCAACAGTTTTGTGAATCTGTCATATATATCAGTTAGTGACTCATCATATTTTGAGTCAAAGTCCTCATACTCCTGTGTGAGTATTGTCTTCCTGTTCTATTTGATGGCATTGGTTCCTTGACATCTCACTTCCAATGCATCCCAGATTTCTTTTGCAGTCTTGCATCCAATCACCCTGTTTGACATGACATTTTCAAGTGCACTATGAAGCAAGTGTCTTACTTTTGCATCCTTTCCTAGTGAAAAGATGTCTTCAGTGGTGAGTTCTCTCTTTTCTTTGGGAATAATCTTCTGTGGCTTATTCCCAACTGGAACAGAAAGCTTTGCGGGCTTGTGTGGACCATCATAAATTCTGTCTAACTATTCAGGATCTGTAGCTTCCAGAAACATGACCATCTTCACACTCCATACAGGGTACTCAGATACCCTGAGAATAGGAACCCTGATGGTTTCATATTTACTGGTGTTTTGAATGGGTTGAACCTTTGCAGGTTCTTGAGGGTCTTGTGTTTTTTATTGATCAGCCATGATTGATTGTTTATTTGGATCTTAACTATTTTTAAGCTTAACAGATTGGCTCTGATACCACTTGTTAGGCCTCAATGATACTATAGAAGGGGGATGAATATAGTATCTACAATCAATTCGATTATAAACATAAGTATGTAATAGAAAACAAGTTTATTCAATATATAAAACTCTTTTATAGTAGGTTTAATCTAAACTCTTAGTGATGAAAGAGATATGTCCGAAGTCCAATCATGTATGAGGATTTAGGAATAACTTTTATGTAATCTGTTTTGATTTCATTGATATTAATAAAAGACTTATTTTGTTTTTATTGCGGGCTCTATCTATTTAAATATTTAAATAAGATATACCACAGTTTAGAGTAAAGCTTTTTATGGATTGTGATGAGATCATAATAATGAGACCTAAAAGATGATAACTCTAAACTTAAATAGTTCCTGGTCGTCGGATTACTAATTGGTAATTAATAATCCGCAAAGATCGGTACATACTATGCTTGCTTCATTATGAAGGATGTCTGTTCTCATAGATATTTGTGTAGTGACACTATAGCTAGTATGTAGGTGCTTATTATAGAATAAGTTCACTGAACATGACTCACACAGCTGAACAACTGATGGAGTTTACTCACGTGTCAGCAGTTGTTCATAAAGTGATAGTTGTACAAGTATCCTTAGACTTGAGGTCATCATAGTCATCTTGTGTACACTGAACTATGTTTTGGTTTAGTTTTTAGTCTCAAGGGAAAATTATAAGGGCTCTACTGGGTATAGGAATTTGTACACGAAGATAGTGTATGATCAATAAAGGATCTACCCCTTCCAGTGTAGGAAGAGAATGTTCAATGCTGATCCACTTATGTTAGTTCAGGAATCTCTGGCCAGAGTGAATGAAATTAGAAAGGAGTTTCTAATTTACATTAAATAGAACTAAGCATAGTGAATGGGAAAGCAAGTGATTAAATAAGATAGGCTTGACACAAGTTCCATGTCTTGTATTTAATCGTGACATTGCAGGGTAGAAGGAATTAATTGTACGGTAACTACTCACTGAATAGGTTCTTGGTATTCTAAGCAGTGAATTCGTATTATTCGGATAGTCGCGATATGCTGAGAAGTATCCCTCACGATGTTGAATAAATATGATTAATTAATTAATCATATTTAATGAATTAGAGAATTTATATAAATAATGATAAAATAGTTTTATTATTATTTATTTCTACTACCATCTTAATATTGAACCTACAGGGTCACACCATAAAAGAGAATGATTTAATGGTGGAGGAATTAATTAATAATGGTTGATAATTATTTATTTATGAAATAAATAATTAATTGGAAAATTTAATAATTGATTAAATGAGATTTAATTGATTATAAATTAATTAAGAAAAGGTTCTTAATATTATTAATTAAGAATTTAATTTTTGGAAATTAAATCAAGTGAGAGAATTATTTCTAAAGAGTTTAGAAAAAAGGATTAATAATTAAAAGGTGTTTTAATTATTAGTGAGAATAATAAAGGGTTAATAATAATAATATTTTATGGGAAAAATTTCAGCTGGAAATTTTTCCTATAAATATACTATTGTAAACCCTATTTTTGCGTCAACCAAAAAGATTTACAAAACCTTAATTCTCTCCATCTCCTCCTCCTTCATTACATCGTTTTCTTGGTTGATACCGCTGAAGTGCTTCACACTTGAGGAGCAGCTCCTAAGGATCTCCGCTCGTGGTTCTTGGATCGCTATTAAAGACCTACATTTTTCCATTAATGTAAAGCTTCTTAAGGTAAACATACTGAACTACGAATTAAATATTATTTTTCGCATGGATCCTGCGGAGGGTTTCGGTTTTTTTAAGATTTAAATTTACGTTTTCGCTGCGTTTATGTGTTAAAAACCCTTCAATGGCATGAGAGCTACTTGCAAAAAGTTTTTAATTCGTTTATGTGTTTAACTGTTTTCGATATATGAGCATGTACGTGATTCGCCATGATTTGATGTTGATATAATATGCTTATATATGTATGGTTTTGAATATATGATATTCATGTGAGTTGTATAATCATAAGATGATTATGTAATCTGTATATATACTGATATATACATGATATATGTTTATTCTAATTATGAGAATCATATTAGATACGGATTCTGAATTGGCTGCTGCAGATTTGCTGAAATCTGGGTCTAGTGTCCGATTTACGCAAACGAATACCCTATTCCATAGGTAAACGAGCGTCTGAACAAAACTGATAGATATAGCTATCAACGACTCATCTGTAAGGCATTTGACGTTGTTTACTGCCCGTAAATAGTGATTCTTGTTTTTCTAATTTGATTCTGATTTTTCTGATTTTTGTCATATTTTCTTTTTATGATTAGATCATGGATAATATGATATGTTAAGATCAGATTATGTGTTTTAACATGCTTTTATGTGTGGTATGAGCATGGTGGATGGTTATGGCCTTTCGACCTTAGTGTAATGGTTTTGGTTTTGGTTTTAAATACGACTTGCATGTCGTCAATCTTTGTAATCATAAATCTCGAATGTAACTCGAGTTATTCTTGTAAGTTCATTAGATTAGTTTTACTTTCAATCATGTAATGTAATTGAAGACTCAAGAAGGTTATCCAATGGAGGTGATACAAAGAAGAAGACGAGGCATACAAGAAGTCTAAACAAAGAAGAAGATTTATGTAATAAGTAGTTGTATTTATTTCCATCACCATATTAGATTGACCTTGATCTTTATCATGAGCTTGATAAAGATCACATAGGATGGGGCCATAACCAAACACATTTACTTTATTGCACTTTACATTTACTTGTTTATTTAATTTTATATATGAGATATATGCCTATGTTTACCATGCAATGATAGATCTAGGTGAACTTAAATCAATATAAGGCGTGCTCTAGAAAATCTAGAATATGAATCGTTTCTTGGCTTAACAATAAATATTATGAATACGATCATGAGATTTTTGTGTTTATGAAACACGTAATTGAATATGAATTTTCAATATTGAGAGAAAGGATGATTCTGTCAACAACAAATTTCTATCTGTAAGAAAGGGTTATTAAGTGACGCCTCTTGACAATGCTCCACCCGATCTGGGAATCATCTGATTATCGATTATTGAATTGAAATATTTACTTTAAAAGGAAGAATCTCTTTATAATATGATTATGATTGTAACGTAATATAATCCCTCTAAAATTAAATAATATCAAGTAGTAATTGGCCAATGACACAACGAGCTTGTGTCGGTCATAGCCTTCCAACATGGTAGAAAGTTGTTCTTATTTTTAAATCATTGTCGTTTCGTGCTACAGTCGAGGGCCTTGATTTCGAAATAAGAAATACTTGTCTATTACATAGAGATGTGTACATTGAATTAGAATCTAAAGGTCGGTACGTGCTACAGCCGTGGGCCGTTGGAGACTAATTCAATTGTACGAAATGTTGGGTTAGACTTGACTTAGAATATTGAGTTTGTCATGCCACATCCGTGACTCATTTATTCAAGAGGCTAAACTTATATTAGGGAATAACATAAGATGTAATTGACAAGAGTTGTCTGCCTATTGAACATCACATGACGTTTCGTGCCACAGCCGAGGTTGTGTGATGGAATGTAGGATCCCTATTCCCACTAGCATTATGAATGCTTAATTTTCACTTAGGGGGTTAAAAAAAATTAGATAAACTAGTGGGAGACACTTATGAATAAGGACCCGATTCATATAGTGTTTTGAAATGAAATTGAATATTTGCTAAGTGTTGTTATGTGTTTATCATTTACAGATTTACTATATTCGTCATGTCTTCTGCACTATCACTCCGGAGCATACTAGATGCTCACAAGTTGACTGGTCATAATTTAGCTGTTTGTTTTCACTGTAACAAGTTGGGGCACTGGAAGAGGAACTGCAAGGTTTACCTTGCAGAAATGAAGAAGAAGGGTAGTGAGACTACCACTTCTGATTCAGGCATGTTCATGATCGAAGTTAATATGTTACTAGGTCAAATTTCTACTTGGGTATTAGATACCGCCTGTGGTTCTCATATTTGCAATTCATTGTAAGGACTAAAGGGATGTAGGACTCTTGAAAAAGATGAGGAGATTCTACGTATGGGCAATGGAGCAAGGGTTGCGGCCATATCTGTAAGATCATTTGGTCTATATATGCCTACGGGCAAGACTATTATTTTGAATAATTGTTATTACGTTCCCTCTATTGTGAGGAATATTGTTTCTATTCCTATGTTGGATTTGGATGGTTTTTCATTTATTATTAAGAATAATGAATGTTCTATCCTTAGAGATAATGTTCTTTATGGACGTGGTATTTTAAATAATGGTCTGTATGTATTTGATGTATAGCATGGTTTACTTCAGATTGAACAAACTAATAAAAGAAAACGAGATGATGAAAATCTGACCTATTTATGGCACTGTATGCTAGGTCATATTAGTGAAAATAAACTGCGGACATTGCATAAGGAAGGGTTACTTGACCCCTTTGATTTTGAATCATATCCTACATGCGAGTCTTGTCTATTGGGTAAAATGACCAAATCTCCATTTAGTGGACATGGAGAGAGGGCTGCAGATTTGCTAGGATTGGTACACACAGATGTATGTGGACCAATGTCTACGCAAGCCATGGGTGGATTTTCGTACTTCTTTACTTTCATAGATGATAGATCTAGATTCAGATATGTGTATTTGATGAAACACAAGTCTGAAGCCTTTGAAAAGTTCAAAGAATATAAACATGAAGTGGAGAAACAAACCAAACACAGTATTATAACTCTTCGATCAGATCGATGTGGTGAATACTTGAATGGAGAGTTTTTAGATTATCTCAAAGAAAATGGTATAGTCACCCAGTGGACTCCTCCATATACTCCACAGTTAAATGGTGTATCTGAAAGGAGAAATCAAACTTTCTTAGACATGGTTCGGTCTATGATGAGCTATGTGAATCTTCCAGTATTCCTATGGGGTTATACATTGGAAACCTCAACATATTTACTGAATAAGGTGCCTTCCAAATCTGTTCCTCAAACACCATATGAGATATGGAAAGAAAGGAAACCGAGTATTAAACACATTAAGATTTGGGGATGTCCAGCTTATGTTAAGAAAGTTGACCCAAATAAGCTGGAATCTCGATCCGTAAAATGTAATTTTGTGGGATATCCTAAAGAGACTTTGGGGTATTACTTTTACACCGATTATCAGGTGTTTGTCTCCAGACATGCTACCTTCTTGGAAAAGGAGTTTATCCTTGAAGGAAACAGTGGGAGAAAAATTGAACTTGATGAAATTCAAGAAGCACAAACTACTACGGATCAAGTGGAAACACATGTTCTGACTGAATAACCTTCTGTGGAACAGCCCATTCGTAGGACATGGAGAGTGTCTCGCCAACCTGAGAGATATTATGGCCTTGTCATTAAGAATGACAATGAGTTGTCAATCATTGATGATGATGACCCTGTGACCTATAATGAGGCTATGAGTAGTGTTGACTTAGAGAAATGGCATAGTGCCATGAAATCCGAAATGGAATCTATGTATACCAACCAAGTATGGACTCTGGTTGAGGTGCCTGAAGGTGTTAAGCCTATTGGGTGCAAGTGGGTATACAAAAGAAAGATTGGAGCAGATGGCCAGGTGGAGACCTATAAGGCCAGGCTCGTGGCAAAAGGATTCAAACAAAGGCAAGGGATTGACTTTGATGAAACTTTTTCGCCTGTAGCCCTGTTAAAATGAATTCGGATTTTGCTTGCGATTGCTGCTTACTACGACTATGAGATCTGGAAAATGGACGTGAAAACGGTCTTCCTCAATGAGGAACTTGAGGAGGAAGTGTATATGACACAGCCAGAGGGTTTTCTTTCCAAGGGAAATGAACACCTAGTGTGTAACCTGCCGCGAACCATATATGGTTTAAGGCAATCTTCTCGTAGATGGAACATCCGTTTTGATGAGACAATCAAAGAGTTTGGTTTTATCAAAAACATAGATGAACCAAGTGTCGATAAGAAGGTTACTGGGAGCGCGGTAACATTTCTTGTATTGTATATGGATGATATACTTCTTATAGGAAATGATATACCGATGCTACAATCAGTCAAAGTATGGCTATCAAAGAACTTCACCATGAAGGACTTGGGAGAAGCATCCTACATTCTCGGTATGAAAGATCTATAGAGATAGATATAGAAGAATGATAGGTCTTACCCAGGGTACATACATCCAGAAAGTGCTTAAAAGGTTTAGCATGGAAAACTCCAAAAGAGGTCTCATACTGATGAGCCGTGGAGTCCCTTTCCAAAAAAATGTCTCCTAAGACACTTGAGGAAAGAGAGTGTATGAGTAAGATTCCTTATGCTTCAGCAATAGGATATATCATGTACGCGATGTTATGTACAAGGCCTGATGTTGCTTATTCAATTAGTGTGACGAGCAGATATCAGTCCAATCCAGGTGAAGACCACTCGAAAGCAGTGAAAAACATCATTAAGTACTTGCGAAGGACTCAGGACATTTTTCTTGTTTTTGGTGGTGAATCTGAGTTGAAAATAGAGGAGATGTCAATGTCGAGAGAGTTGACACACATAACAACATAGCAGACCCACTCACAAAGGCGCTTTCTCAGAGTCACTTTGATCGTCATAAAGACAAGATGGGTATTAGATACCAGAGTAATTGGCTTTAGTACAAGTGGGAGATTGAAAGAGATATGTCCTAAGTCCAATCATGTATGAGGATTTAGGAATAAATTTTATGTAATCTGTTTTGATTTCAGTGATATTAATAAAAGTCTTATTTTGTTTTTATTGCGGGCTCTATCTATTTAAATGTTTAAATAAGATATACCACAGTTTAGAGTAAAGCTTTTTATGGATTGTGATGAGATCATAATAATGAGACCTAAAAGAATATAACTCTAAACTTAAATAGTTCCTGGTCGTAGGATTACTAACTGGTAATTAATAATCCGCAAAGATCGGTACATACTATGCTTGCTTTATTATGAAAGATGTATGTTCTCATAGAGATTTGTGTGGTGACACTATAGCTAGTATGTAGGTGCTTATTATAGAATAATTTCACTGAACATGAGTCACACAGCTGAACAACTGATGGAGTTCACTCACGTGTCAGCAGTTGTTCACATAATGATAGTTGTACAAGTATCCTTAGACTTGAGGTCATCATAGTCATCTTGTGTACACTGAACTATGCTTTGGTTTAGTTCTTAGTCTCAAGGGACAATTATAAGGGCTCTACTAGGTATAGGAATTTGTACACGAAGATAGTGTATGATCAATAAATCATCTACCCCTTCCAGTGTAGGTAGAGAATGTTCAATGTTGATCCACTTATGTTAGTTCAGGAATCTCTGGCCAGAGTGAATGAAATTAGAAAGGAGTTTCTAATTGACATTAAATAGAACTAATCATAGTGAATGGGAAAGCAAGTGATTAAATAAGATAAGTTTGACACAAGTTCCATGCCTTGTATTTAATCGTGACATTACAGGGTAGAAGGAATTAATTGTACGGTAATTACTCACTGAATAGGTTCTTGGTATTCTAAGCAGTGAATTCGTATTATCCGGATAATCGCGATATGCTGAGAAGTATCCCTCACGATGTAGAATAAATATGATTAATTAATTAATCATATTTAATGAATTAGAGAATTTATATAAATAATGATAAAATAGTTTTATTATTATGTATTTCTACTAACGGCTTAATATTGAACCTACAGGGTCACACCATAAAAGAGAATGATTTAATGGTGGAGGAATTAATTAATAATGGCTGATAATTATTTATTTATGAAATAAATAATTAATTGGAAAATTTTATAATTGATTAAATGAGATTTGATTGATTATAAATTAATTAAGAAAAGGTTCTTAATATTATTAATTAAGAATTTAATTTTTGGAAATTAAATCAAGTGAGAGAATTATTTCTAAAGAGTTTAGAAAAAGGATTAATAATTAAAAGGTGTTTTAATTATTAGTGAGAATAATAAAGGGTTAATAATAATAATATTTTATGAGAAAATTTTTAGCTGAAAATTTTGCCTATAAATATACTATTATAAACCCTATTTTTGTCTCAACCAAAAAGATTTACAAAACCCTAATTCTCTCCATCTCCTCCTCCTTCATTACATCATTTTCTTGGTGGATACCGGTGGAGTGCTTCACACTTGAGGAGCAGCTGCTAAGGATCTCCATTCTTCAGTTTTGGATCGCCATTAAAGACCTCCATCTTTCCATTAACGTAAAGCTTCTTAAGGTAAACATACTGAACTACGAATTAAATATTATTTTTCGCATGGATCCTGTGGAGGGTTTCATTTTTTTAAGATTTAAATTTACATTTTCGTTGCGTTTATGTGCTAAAAACCCTTCAAGTGATGTATGATATCACTAAGAGTTGCTAGGGTTACAATGAATAATATTCTTGTGAATGATAACACTTATAGTGTAAACCCAAATCTGTGTTTATATACTACACAGTTACAAGATATCTCCTAATTGATATGATATGTTCTATTTCCTAAAATACATCAATCAGAGATTATTTACTGTAGTCTTTTAGCTGTACAACTCTCCAAGCATATCTTCTTTCGTTTAATCCAGATCATCTCCTATAAATCAGCCGCTTTTCATCCCTGAAGTGTATCCGCACTTAAGTTCTGATGTAAGTCCTGATGTCTTAAGTTATGATAACTTCCTCTCTTCAGTAAGTTCTGATTTCCAGTTAAGTTCTGATAGTAAGTTCTGAAACTAAACAAATCAGATTAGACATGACATCATAAATATATCTAACAGTGTTAGTTGTAAAGTTTCGCAAGGCAAGTACCCCTAAAAAAATCTTTTACAGTTCAGTGTATATGATTAATTGTTGATTTAATTTACATACTGGAACATAACGTTTTAAGTTACGTATCTCCCGTGTTTAAATATGTTTTATTAACTTACGTTTTGGGGGAAAAGTGACTTCTGAAAATGCCTATCTCTAGATTGTGGTTAGAACTGGAAAGATTTTGGAGAGTGTGCTGTGATATAACTGTTTAAAAGAGATAGGTTGAATTGATTTTTGTAAACTGGATAAAATGGATCAGATATTGGATGGTTGCGTAAGAGGCCCGTAACGGCCCAACGGGTTTGCATAAGAGGCTAAGTCGGTTGCGCGCCCTATTTGAACCGCTTAGTCCAGCATGACAGAGACCTAGCTAGTCTCTGAGTTCCAGAATAGGTTATGGTGGGATAGACTGATCAGCTGTCCCTAGGATTTGTCCAATTATATATCCGATTTTGGTTTAGTGATTCCCATAACGGAACATATAATTTTGTGTTTCTAGTAATGGAAAAGTGGATTTATAAATAAAAATAGCATGCTAAAATTTGACTCTGATATTCATACAACACACAACTGATGATACGTTTTTATAGAGCATGCTAGTTGGTGATATCCAGTTTATACCTATTTCACTTGTTTTCGTAAACGAGTTATGATTTCTGTTCCTATACTGTTTTTATATACACTACTTTACTTGTTATTCATATAGTTATACTGTTGAGCAATTGATTGCTCACCCTTGCAGCTTGTTTTGTATTTATATGTTGCAGATGTCTAGAAGACCAGTCAGACCAGGGCAGACTAGAGTGTCAGCCCCTCCGGTCCCGGCTCCTCTGAGGTAGTTTGTATTAGACCCTGAGGTCTGATGAGTTGCTGCAATAAGTTAGAGTGTCGGGTTGTGGAATAAATTAGTTGTAGTGTTGTAACCTAAATAATACTTGTTCTGTATCAGATCTGGGTTTGGGGTCGTGTTCATATAATAATGTTTAATTAGTAGTTTATATTCGTGATTTGTTATATTTTAGTGACGTCAGCCCCTGACCCCGAGGTTGAGGCTGTCACACTTGGTATCAGAGCTATAGGTTCAAGTCTCTGATTTAGGTTAAGGATTGAGTCAAAAAGGTATAGGAAGGGTGTCCTAAAGTGTGAGTCAACAACTCATTTAGAGGAGCAACCCTAAGAGTCAGTCAAGGGTTTCGACGGCATTACCCTAGCATCTGTTGATGTTTTCATAGAACTGCCTTAACCTTGTTATGTTTTTACTGCATATTTATATTGTTGGTAGTGGCCCATAGTGATTTCTAGTTCTCCATCCCGGGAGAACGGGTCAGATTCGGATAATTCAGACTCTGAGAGGACTTTGGATGTTATAGCTGAGGAGACTCCCTTGCCTCCCCCAGCGGTTCTTCCATTTGCACCAGGAGGTATGTCAGGACCTAATGCCCATCCTCGTTGGGTACGAAGGTCAGTATCTGTTGTTAGGGACTTCCCTCCAGGTTGTGGTCCTAGTACTTCCTCCTCGAGACCTCTAGCCCCTCCATCTTCTCCTTCAGGTGCTTCCTCCCTGATTCCCTACCATGTTTACCGAGCGATGAACCAGTCTTTCATTAGAAAGCAGAGCCCGGGGCTCGCCGCACAGCTTGACCAGATACCAGTTGGACCTTTTCAGGGCATCCCTGCTTCTTCACCCGATATTCAGGCATGAGTACAATCTTTGACTCAGACTGCTGTGGAGAGAGCTAGGTCCATTGACCATTTTATTAGCTCAGAGTTCAGGGCTTTTCAGTTCCAGGATCTGGTGAACTGGTTGGTATTTGAGTTGGAATCTATCGGTGGCAGTGGCAGCAGTTAGATCAGAGTTGCCGTAATGAGATACAGAGCTCAGAGTTGGTTTGCATGAGTTCTGTAGTTGTTTCCGTTATATATGTATATTATGTTGTTGTAGTTTGTAGTAGGTGGAGGCTGCTATGACAGCCAGTTTTGTTTTGTACTCAGTTTTATTTCTAGTGTTGCACTATAGTTGTTGGATGGATCTTTGTACTGTTGTTGTATTATGGTTCTTCTTTTTATACAGTTGTTGTTGGTTTTTATTTCCTTTGCACTGTTGTTATTACTGTTACTGTTATTATTGTATTTGTTGCTGGTTTTGTTAAATTTAGATATGCATCATGGGTGGACCCCAAGTAGATAAGAAAGGGAATATTTTATTGTGGCAGCGTTCTCTTGATGCATAAAAATGTTGCTACCCGAGGGCACAATTTTCATATAAAACCTTTTTGTTATGTTTCAGGAGGATGCCTCCCAGGAAGAATATCCCATCCAATTTCTCTAGCAGAAACTCTGATGGGGCCCAGCCATGGGTGGATTGCTAGATTTGCTGCGCCAATAGTCTACTCAGATGGCTCAGCAGCAAGAACAATTCCAACAGCAGCAACAGCAATTTCTGCAACAGCAACAATAACAACAGCAAATCATACAACAACAGCATCAACAAATTCAACAACAGTTGAAGCTTCTGCAGCAACACCCGCCGAAAGATCCAATCCAAACCGTTAGTTTCAAGTCCTTCCAGTAAGTCAAACCCCTAGAGTTTAAGGGCGAGGTAGACCCGATTGCCGCTAGAGGTTGGCTTAAGGAAATGGAGAAGGCCTTTACCCTTATTCAGGTCAGTTATGATTCTAAAATGGATTATGCTAGTTATTTTCTCAAGGGTAAAGCAAATATTTGGTGGAAATCCACGCGTGCATTAGAAGGAGAGGGTTTAGTTTCTTGGACCAGATTTACGGAGCTATTCCTAGAGAACTATTTTCCGGATTGTTTGCAGAATCAATTAGAAGTAGAGTTTTTAGAATTAAAGAAAGGTGAAAAGAGTGTGGCAAAATATGAGGCCAAGTTTATGGAATTGGCCCGATTAGCCCCTGAGATTCAGATGGCAAGGAGGTTTCAACAAGGATTGAAACCTGAAGTTCGTATTGGAGTGGTGGCTTTGCAGCTTAAGACATATACCTCTTGAGTTCAGGCCGCCTTAGTGAGTGAAAGTGATCAGAAATTGGCCTCCAAGGAAAGAAATGACAAGAAAAGGAAGTTTGATGGTGGTACTGACAAGGTGGATCGAGAAGAATCCAGTTAGAAGTTTCCAAGGAAATTTGGCCGAAATAGGAACAAGAGATTCAGGAGACAAGGATTTTTCCAGACGAGTTCAGGTGTCACCTCAGTTGCCTCTGCCCCAGCTCAGTCAACCAAGTCAATAGTGGAATATAAGGCATGTGGTAAGAAACATAGTGGTCAATGCAGAAAGGATGTCCAGTGTTTTAAGTGTGATAAAAAAGGCCATTATGCGTCAGAGTGTAGTTCAGGGAACCCCGGAGTTACCTGCTTTAAATGTGGTAAGGTTGGACACATTTCCAGAAACTGTAAGGTCGCTACTCTGGGCAGCATAGGAGTTAGTGTATCTCAATGACAGGCAACCAGCACAGCGAGAGCCAGAACCTGCAAGATGACTAAAAGATCTAATGCTCAGGATTCAGATGTAGTTATAGGTACACTTTCTCTTAATTCCGTGCCTGTTAAAGTTTTGTTTGATTCGGGAGTGTCTAAATCCTTTATATCAAAGGAATGTGTAAGTAATATGGATTTAATGTTAGAAGATTTAGCTGAGCCCTTGACCATAGAAGTGGCCAATTAGGATAAAGTTTCAGTAAATCAATTTTGTCCTAGGTGTCAATTAGAAATCTGCGGGAATTCCTTTTCAGTAGACCTAATACCCTTTAAGTTAGGAGAATTTGATATGATTCTAGGAATGGATTGGTTGTCCCAGCCTAAGGCAAATATTGATTGTAAGAAAAAGAAAATTTTGATGTATACAGAAGATAATGTCAGAATGACTTACCAAGGACAGAAGCAGGAAAAGAAATTTCTCTCGATGTTGGAAGCAAGAAAACTGTTGAGACAAGGATGTGAGGCATGCCCATATTGTGGACTGTTATTCCCAGTGAACTAACAATGAGATTTACAGAAGGGGGTTGAATGTAAATCTCAAAACTTTTTCAAGTTTTGAGCAGTTTCTAGGCTATGTGTTTTAATGAACAAGTGTGTGTGAATTGATTTCAGCTAATGCAGACAGATATATATTCAAACACAAATGTAAAGAACACAACAGAGTTAAAAACTTTTCTGGTGGATTTGTTGTTCCACCAGAGATGTGTTATTTCAGAAAATTTGTGATTCAAAGAATTAAATCACAGCTGCATCCTAGTACAAACTAGATGATTTTCTCTCTGGATTTTTCTAAACAGCTCTGGAAAATTCACACCTAATTACTAGCTGCTACTTGGTTTATATAACACCAAGTTTACAAGTGAAGACAAAACTGTAAAATACAAATAAAAGATTCTTCACATGTTTCTTCTTCATTTCTCTATCCAATGCAATTTAGGTTTAGCTATGAATCTTTGAATACTTCCTTGTTTGTACCAGAATGGTAATGCTGCATTTTCTTGATTCCTCCTAGAGGCTGCCACATTCCAGTTTATCTCTGTCAACCCATGTGCCTCTTTCAGCTTATGAATTGTCACTATCAACTGCTATTGAACTAAGCATCCGTTGAAGCTTTCATCCATTGATGCTTTATCCGTTGAAGCTTTATCCGTTGAAGCTTTATCTGTTGATGCATTTAGCAGTTGAAGCTTTATCCGTTGAAGCACTCATCCGTTGATGGATGTTATCCGTTAAAGCTTTAGAGACATCCGTTGAAGCTTTGTTTCTCATCCGTTGAAGGCCTTTAATATCAGTTGATACTACTTCACTTATACAAAATTACAAGGCATGAAATATTTACAATTAGCCCTCCTATTTGCATATCCACTAGTAGTCAACATGACTGATAATTTCCCACAACATCTAAGAATTACAACTTAACTACAGAGAATGAAATGTGCTACAATACTAAACTTATTTCTAATTAAAGCTACTCCTTCAACGGATAGCCAAAATGGTCTTATCCGTTGAGGCTACAAACACTAGATTTCTACTTAAGTTGTTTTGTTTAACTTAACTTATCATCAAACTAATACACATATTCCTAACAATCTCCCCCTATTTATGTTTACTAGAACTGTAGGCATAAATTTGGGTTTAACTTGATGATAACAAAACACTTAACAAACATATGAACTGAAATAAAGTAGAAATACAAAAGTGCTGCAAAAGTGTGTATACTAAGATAGAATTGAAGAATTACATTGTTTCCAAGGGTGCTCCTTTAGCCTGAGCAGATTAATTTCTTTCTCTTTGATCCCTTGTTTTCTTCCCTAGCCTCCTGTCATTCTCCTCTATTTGGAGTTGGAGTTGTTTGTAGAATTCAGCTTCATCTTCTTCATTGATGTCCAACTTAGATTGCATATCCTTGAGAGTTTCATTACTAGCAATCTTGAGCTGATCTTCAAGTCTGAAAAATCTTCTGACTCCTTTATTGTCTCTGAACTTCATCAACCAATGAGGTGATTTATGAATTGTAATTCCTCTCTCTTGGATGAGTAATGTTCTAGGCAAGGTATTGGGCTCCCACCAAGTTTTCCTTATGCTGGCAATCTTGTTGAGAATCTCAGTTTTGGCAGTCCTGGTAAAGCCAGAATCCCTTTTTATGGTTGAGTAGACTCTAACCAAGGTAGAATAGCCTTCATTCAGAATCCTGTAGAGAGGCCAAGTCCTTTCCCCACTTTCTTTATATTTGAACACTAGTCTTTCTGGAAGCTGTCTGTAGGCATCTATTCCCCTTACTTCTTCCAGCTCATCCAGATAGAGTTCAATGTCTGAAAATTGCTTTATGTCACAAATGTGAACATAATCATCCTTTGAGGCTTGTGGCTTAGGCTTCTGAGTAAATTTGATTGAGGTTATAGGAGGTGTTGATTTGATTTTCCTTTTCCGTTTCTTTGATGGTGGAGAAGTGGTTAAGAAGGTGGGCAATTTGATGGTGTCCCAATCAATTGGTTCCTCCTTAGGAGTGATTGTTTTACCATGGATGTTTATGAAGGGGTTAGGCACAATGGGTTCAGGAATAGAAGGTAGTGGTTTGGATTTTTATTGGGTTTCTTCAGTTTCATGTACCATCTCCCTTTTTGCATTGGCCTTCTTTCTGTTCCCTTTCTGCCATTCCTTTCTTTCCTTACTTCTTTCTTTCACATAATCACTAATCATGTCCCCCATACCTACATCTTCACTCTTGTCTTCAATTTCTTTCTTTTCTTCAGCTTGACTTGAATTTAGTTGTTTTTCAAGCTTTGCTTGTGCTCTTTTGTCAACCTTTAGCTTTTTAGCTTCTTCCTTCAACCTTCTGGTTTCTTCCCTCTTGGCTATTGAGAATTTGGGATGTCCTTGTATCACACAGATACTCTTTCCCTCTCTAAAGATAATGGCCATGTTCATCCTTTCGACCACATCCTTGGTCTCCTTGTGCTTCATGATATTACCACCCAAAATCTTGTCTTCATCAGGCTTTGAAAGAGGAAAGTCCACTTCTTTCAACTGAGCAAGCTTAGAGGGTTCTTTGTAGAGTCCTTATTGGATCCGTTGTTGGGCTTGAGAACCATAGGTTTC
Organism: Apium graveolens; assembly: GCF_009905375.1. Classification (NCBI taxonomy): domain Eukaryota; kingdom Viridiplantae; phylum Streptophyta; class Magnoliopsida; order Apiales; family Apiaceae; genus Apium; species Apium graveolens. The sequence continues at coordinate 55,643,289 of NC_133654.1, read as the reverse complement.
AGATTCTTGGAAGAAGTCTCTCCAACCTTATTCCTCCTTACTGGCTTGAGCTCCATAATGATTGGCTCCACCTTTGTGCTATGCTTCACAGATTGTGATTTAGAAGTTGTAGAACCAAAGATTTGTTGCATCCTTTCATCAATTTTCTTCCTTTGCTCTTTGACTTTCATCTCAGCTTGATAGATTTGTCTGAGATTGTTGATTTTGAAGAATGGTGACCACAGAGTCGTCAATGACTTGAACTCTTGTTTCCAACTTGGCTAGCCTCTTGTCAGCATCAGATTCTCTCACCAATCTCAGCAACAAATCTTGCATTGTACCATAAGGAATAACTGAATCCAACTTCTCAGAATTGTAGGATTTCAGATCAGCAATATCCTTTTTGAGTTCATCCACACTTAAATTCTGTCTTATATGATGCAACTACAAGAGATGCAGAGAGTCTAGATGAGCTTGAAGAATAGCCTTTGTACCAGCATCTGTAGTCTCCTGAAGGGCCTTTTGAATAACCATTACTTGCTTGACCAAAGCTACACCAAACTGTCCTGGTGTAGATTTCTTTGTCCATGCCCATTCAGGTAAATCTGGAACAAAACTTGGGCCTCCATCTCCCCCTAAGTTCATATTCCCATCCAAAGAATTGGAGTCATCATCATTAGAATTTACTTCAAATTCTTCAGATGGCTCACCAGCTTGAGAAGGCATCCTATTAACAGCAGCTTTATCTCTTCGAAGAGATTCTGAAGTGTGCACTATGTTCAAAGTCTGCTCTGCCTCCACATTGCCCTGAGCAGCCAACAGTTGATAGGCTGAAACAGGATGAGTAAAAGTGTCAGCATCCAAGGAAATGTTATCAATTTTAGCTTTGTAATGTTGCTGAAATTGTCTTTCCTTTTCAGCATCATCCACAATCATTGACTCACTGGCAATGGCTGGATCCACCCTTATAGCTTCTGTACCTGCTTTTCTCTCATTTTCTTTATGTTCTTGCATCAGGGGCTCCCCCTGGCTCACACACACCCTCACACCCTCACCCTCACCTACTAAGGTGGCACTCCCCTTACTTACTTTTTCCATTCTGGAAGAAATAGCATGCATATTTTGACTCTCAACCTCTCCTTTTGCCTGGGAGCAACCCAACCTCTCACTCAAATTATCACTCCCTTCTCTCAATCCTAGAAGTGAGTGTACAGTTACCATGTCTTCTATACTTGGAATTGAATCAGTTATATGTGTAGAGACCATCAACGGATAGGGAGTATCCGTTGAAGTGGAAACTGATGATATCAACGAATAACTGCTGTTAAGCTTATCCGTCGAAGAACAACCACTTGTCAACAGATGAGAGATATCCGTTGAAGAAGGAAAAGAGGTAGATTTTGAAAGTGACATAATTGTTGAATCTGTGTGAATTGATTTTAAGTGAAGTGACACAGATTCTTCAACTAAGTCTGAAAGAATTGGCTGATGATCCAACAAATCATCTAACAGATGATGATCACCAGGATTTGAGTGGGGCTCCTCCTCGAGTTTTAAAGAGGGAGAATCAGGAATTGATGTGAATATCATATCCACATCCAGAGATGGTGATGAAGAATTTGGTGTTTGTTGTGTGTCTATTATGAGAGAATAGGGCTGTGACTCCACATTTGCTGGAGCCACATCAAGCTGAATTTGAGAAGGCAAAGACACATGTGGATGTATCTGTGCAGTGTGTGCCTTCCTGTGTGGAAATAAGGGTTTTAGCCTTCTTTCTTCTTGAAAAAGCTTTGACAGGTGAATGTGTGGCTTCAGTGTCCCTCCCTCTTTTGTTATGTGTCCCTGGTTGGGGACTATTTTCAATAGCTGCATCCTTTTGGGAGGATGCAACTAGGGATGTGTTTGACTCCTTTTGAACCACCACAGTCTTTTGAGAAACTGTGGCTTGGCTGGCTAGGGTACCACTCACCTCTCCCACCTTATCCTGGGAGGTTTCTTGATGTTCACCCCTCCCCTCACCACTCACACCCTGTTCACTCCCTTCAGGGTTTTTGGTAGTTGTTACAACTGTTGTCTTTTGAGAAACAACAGAGGTGGTTTTCTTTGACTTGTGTTTTGGAATTTTAGGTTTGGTGGCTTTGGTAGGAATCTGTTGGGACAAAGACACAGATTCCATTGCCACACTAGAAGACAAAGAAACAATGGGGATGGAAGATGTAGGAGTTACAGAAGTGTTTACCTTACTTACCTGAGGTGCATTCATTATTGGTAAATATACCAATGGCACCTGGCTATTGAGGTTAATTCTCAAAAGGTCTGCAAGGACCCTTTTCTCTTGTGCCCAGCATTTGAGTTTATTGCTCTCATTAGTTATGACCAAACCTTCAGCAACATGGTTAGCCAATAACATAAAGAATCTAGCATAGTAGATGTTATGAGGTCTATTAGCTTTGTTACCTAACCTGGAACCTAATTCTAGCATGACATAGTTGCTAAAATTAAAGTACCTATCAAAAACTAGCATATAGAGCATATTAACAAGAGATGAAGTTATGGCATCAAAATTGCTAATCTTCCCATAGAAAACCTTGATAAAGGCATCTCCAAGAAAACTCCATTCTTTCCTAAGGCCCTTTCTTCTAATGCTCCCTAAACTAGTAGAATAAAAAGAATAGCCTATGGAATCTAACATAGAAGATACATCATTATCAGTGTGTGGTGTCATGGCATTATTCTCTGGTAACTTAAAGCATGACTGTATATCATCACAGTTAATATAATAATCCTTACCTTTGAGAGAGAAAACAATGGTCATATCTGTGGAGTTGAACTCTGCAGTTGTCCAAATCTCCTCAATTACCTCACAATAGATAGTTGGGACTTCCAGCATTGCATAGCTTAGTTTACAGTTCTTGATGAAGTCCATCATCTTGTGATAATCTGAATGGGCTTCATTCTTTTCCACTAAGGCTACGAAATTGTTCTTTTCATAAACAAAGTCGGATTGAGACATAATCTTGACTACTGGTGCCATTGTTGTGAGTAGAGGTTGCAGAGAAAAGGTTGAGAGTTTTGGGAGAGAAAGAGAGTAAAAATTTCAAGAAAGCATAAAGTGAAAATAAGAATTCAATGGGCTTTTATACTTTCTCGAATTCAAATGTAAATAAAATGATTAAATGATACTTTTAAATAAATTACAACCGTTTGAGAATAAAGAAAACTATAGAAATTCTGAAAACTGCCTTTGATACAAATACATACAACAGTGTATATATGTATCAACAGTTAAGTAAACAAATCAACGGCTGTGACTCACTTAAAGTAACTGATGTGACACTTCAACGGATGAGGTAAATAGTTATCCGTTGAGGATTAACACAGTTTTTTTTATCCGTTGAAGGATAAGATTACCAGAAATGTATTTGTCTTTCGACGGATAATGAACATCCGTTAATGGAACAATTTTGGCTTTCAACGGATAGGGAATATCCATTGATAGAATAATCTTTACTTAAAGCCAACTTTGTTCTTGCTAAAAATTCATTTCAGGCTTCAAAGCAGATTATAATGAGGACATAAATTTATGAATAATTAAGCATACCTAGCTCACTTACTAATCTTGTGAATGTTGATTCATCAAGTGGCTTGGTAAATATGTCTGTAATCTGCTTTTCACTTGGAACAAAATGAAGTTCCACTGTACCTTTCATCACAGGTTCCCTTATGAAGTGGTACTTGATGTCAATGTGCTTCATTCTTGAGTGCTGCACTGGATTTTTAGTAATGACAATGGCACTTGTGTTGTCATAGAATATAGGAATTTTGTCAATAGTTAGTCCATAGTCAAATAGTTGATTTCTCATCCACAGTATCTGTGCACAGCAACTACCAACAGCAATGTACTCAGCTTCAGCTGTTGATGTTGAAACAAAATTTTGCTTCTTGCGGAACCATGACACAAGCTTATTCCCTAGAAACTGACAGGTGCCAGTTGTGCTTTTCCTGTCTATTTTGCAACCTGCATAATCTGCATCTGAGTAGCCAATTAGATCAAAACCAGACTCTCTAGGGTACTAAATTCCTAGATTTGGAGTCCCTTTGAGATATCTGAAAATCCTTTTAATAGCCACTAAGTGAGACTCTTTAGGGTCAGCTTGAAATCTAGCACAGAGACATGTAGAAAACATTATATCAGGTCTACTAGCAGTTAAATATAAAAGTGAACCAACCATGCCTTTATAACTTGAAATGTCTACAGACTTTTCAGCCTTATTTAATTCAAGCTTGGTGGCAGTGGCCATGGGAGTTTTTGCAGATGAACAATCCATTAAGTCAAACTTCTTTAAAAGATCATAAATATATTTAGTTTGACTAATAAAAATTCCACCACTAACTTGTTTAACTTGTAAACCAAGAAAATAAGTTAGCTCTCCCATCATGCTCATTTCATATTTACTTTGCATTAACTTAGCAAACTTTTTACAAAGCTTATCATCTGTAGATCCAAATATAATATCATCTACATAAATTTGAACAAGTATTGTAGAGCCATTAACATTTCTAAAGTAAAGAGTTTTGTCAACAGTACCTCTTGTGAAGTAATTGTCTAGAAGAAATGTTGACAAAGTCTCATACCAGGCTCTAGGTGCTTGCTTTAGTCCATAGAGTGCTTTCAACAGATAATACACATAGTCTGGAAAATTTGGATCTTCAAATCCTGGAGGTTGGCTTACATAAACTTCTTCCTCCAATTCCCCATTCAGAAATGCACTCTTGACATCCATTTGATAGACCTTGAAATTGGCATGAGCTGCATAGGCTAGAAAGATTCTGATGGCTTCAAGTCTGGCAACTGGAGCAAATGTCTTATCAAAATCTATTCCCTCTTGTTGAGAATAGCCTTTAGCAACCAATCTGGCTTTATTCCTTATGACAATGCCATTTTCATCCATCTTGTTTCTGAATACCCATTTTGTGTCAATAGAACTCTTGTTCTTTGGCTTGGGTACCAACTTTCATACTTTGTTCCTTTCAAATTGGTTTAGCTCCTCTTGCATTGCTAAAATCCAATCTGGATCCAATAGAGCTTCTTCCAGTCTCTTAGGTTCCTCCTGTGATAGAAAGCTACTATACAGACATTCATCTTAAGTAGCCCTTCTAGTTTGCACTTTAGATGTAGCATCACCAATGATTAGTTCAAAAGGGTGATTCTTAGTCCATTTCCTTTGAGGTGGTAGATTAGCTCTAGATGAGGTTGCCTCAGTATTGTCATGATGTGAGATAGAATGTTGATTGGTTGAAACTCCCCCTGAGTTGCTGATCCTTTCAAAGAAATTGGGAGTTCTATCAACTGATGAAGTGAAATGATTATCCATTGACAGACTGTGATCAACGGATGCTTCATTATGAACTTCAACGGATGATGCACTTTGTCTTTCAACGGATGCTGCATTGCTTCTATCAACGGAAGCTGAATTATGACTTTCAACGGATGCAGCATTCTGTGCATTATCCAAAGGCAGATTTTGAATTCTTTTCGAGGTGCCTTCTCCATCATTCTCTTCTTCAGTATCATCACAATATATCTCAATATTGTCAAATTTGAGTCCATCATGATGTCCCTCATCTGTCAGTTCATCAATCTTTTTATCATCAAACACAACATGCACAGATTCCATGACAATGTTGTTTCTTAGATTGTAGACTCTATATGATTTTCCAGCAGAATAACCAACAAATATTCCTTCATCAGCCTTTGCATCAAACTTCCCTTTGTGATCAGGTTGATTCCTTAGAATGTAACATTTGCAGCCAAAGACATGCAGAAAGTTTAAAGTTGGTTTTGTTCTCTTGAAAAATTGATAGGGAGTCATGCCTTTTGCCTGATTAATTAGAGAAATATTCTGAGTGTAACATGCACAGTTAACAGCCTCAGCCCAAAAGTATGTTGGGAGTTTTGACTCTTCAAGCATTGTTCTTGCAGCTTCAATTAGTGATCTGTTCTTCCTTTCCACCACACCATTTTGTTGTGGAGTCCTTGGAGCTGAGAACTCATGCATGATCCCATTTTCTTCACAGAACAACTTCATGGTTGTATTCTTGAACTCAGTTCCATTGTCACTCCTGATATTCCTTACTTTGAAATCTGGATGATTGTTGACTTGCTTGATATGGTTGATGATGATTTCACTAGCTTCATCCTTTGATCCAAGGAAATAAACCCATGAAAACTTTGAGAAATCATCTACAATCACTAGGCAATATCTTTTCCTTGAAATTGACAATACATTGACTGGTCCAAAAAGATCCATCTGTAGCAGTTGTAATGGTTCATCAATTGCAGATTCAAGTTATTTACTGAATGATGCTTTCTTTTGCTTTCCTTTCTGACAAGCATCACATAGTCCATCCCTTGTGAATTCCACTAGAGGGATTCCTCTAACTAAGTCCTTTTTGACTAGATCATTCATTGTCTTGAAATTCAAATGGGACAGCTTCTTGTGCCATAGCCAACTTTCATCTGGACTTGCTTTGCTGAGAAGACAAGTAATTGATTCTGAATCTGTAGAGTTGAAGTCAGCTAAGTACACATTCCCTTTTCTAACTCCAGTTAGAACCACTTTATTGTCCTTCTTACTTGTGACAACACAGGCTTCAGAATTGAAGGAAATAGTATTCCCTCTGTCACATAGTTGACTGATGCTCAATAGATTGTGTTTGAGACCATCAACTAATACAACTTCATCAATGATGACATTTTCTTTTGAAATCAAGCCATATCCCATAGTGAACCCTTTGCTGTCGTCTCCAAAGGTTATGCTAGGGCCAGCTCTCTCCTAGAACTCTGTGAGCAGGGTGAAATCTCATGTCATATGTCTTGAACAGTCACTGTCCAAGTAGCATAGATTCCTTCTTTTTCCCTGCACATAACAAAATCAATCGAGTTGATTTTGGTACCCAAGTTTCCTTGGGTCCAGCCTTGTTAGTCTTTTTCCTAGACTTCATTCCTCCTGCATCTTTTGACTTAGGTAACTTTGGGTCAACCTTGGTCTCAGATGTAGTTGGTTGAAGTGTAAGGTTAGTCACAGAATCATTTAGCACATTTGATTGAATTTGATAAGGCATGGATTGTGCAAACATATTATTCCACATAGGCATGTTGTATGGCATCTGAGGCATATTGAATGCAGTAAAATAGGGATCATTAGCATATGGCATGTTTGCAAAATGTGCATGAGGGTTCTGATGAGACATAACAGGCATAACATGCAGAGGTGACATAGACATGTTGTAACACCCCCAAATCCGGGGTCGGGGATCCGGGTTGTCACGAGTTCCATTTCCCTTAATAACACACAATCTTAATAAACAATCAACTACTCTGTACTGTGACCCCACAACAAACACACACACCATAAGTTATAATCTTAGAGATGAATATCCAAAAGTAACACGAATCATTTTATTCCAAAATTATATGCCATTACACCTTAAAAGGGTTTCTGAATAGATTTACATTTCTTTGCCATTATTACAATTGATAAAGATACATAAGTCTGGTACATCAAAAGTTGAAAACCTAGCCTATTGGTAGCTCCTACCTCAGCTACGGCGGCATCAACGCTTCCAGAAAACTGCGGAACATTTTCTAACCGCCTGCGAATTGGAAGCTTGGTCCTGTTTATCTTGTCTATCTGATGTTGTGTGATGAAAGAAGAAAGCAAGGGTGAGCAACAAGCCCACCAAAATAATATGTATAATGATTTACAATATATGAGCATTCTCATAGTACTCATGAAAGCCTTGGTCAAGAAGAAATGAACCAAGTTTGATATCTTAATGCGATGAAGTCGCAAAATATTCAGTATATATACATATATACTTTTCAAAATCTTGGAAGTCCTCTTCCATGCATAATATACATAGAGTTCCAGTTTATAACTGTATAAAACTATCGTTGCCAGGTGATCTCATATATCTAACCTTGTCTCAACGTCTTTATGAAAATATTTGACATACATAAGATAATCATTTACTAGATATAAGTTTAAAAGATGAAGTTACAAGATACTCCAATATACTTATATCTTTTCCAAATACTACTTGAACTACCACCGTTCAAGTTATAATTAGTTTCAAAAGTTCATCACATAGATGAGACTACAAGACAAGATTTGAATAGATTCAATCTTTGAACATCATTATAAATAATGAAGTTACGAGATACTTCATTAAGTCCCGATATATATATACACCTATATATATACATTTCATACACTCCTTGAAAACCTCTGTTATGAAAATTATAAACAGAGTTGCAATATCCAATGAATTTGGAAAGGAGAAAACCTTGGCATAAACCTGATATCTTGCTGATCAGGCAAAGATACCAATAAGTAACCTTTTCTACTAGTAGAAGGACGAATTCCCCAATGGTCATCACCCTGGCCGCAATAGGACCTTATGCTGGACTGCCACTCAGCCACTTACGCATTTGATGGACTCCCACTGAGCCCATGTTGCTTATGCCGACTCAATAGATGGACTTACTTTCCGAACCTTGGGTAAGTAATCAATTCATTTATCAAAACAGCAACCTCGTTGCGAATATAAAATACACCACAGAGCCGGATCCCTCTGGTTTTGAGCGAGTATTTAAATCCCCTTTAAAAGGAAGATCTTAAATATATAAAAATGAGTTTTGGGATCCGCTCTATCTTTTAAAAATCATTTTAAAGACTCGAAAACACTTTAAAGAGTGTTTGGAGTAATGCTGATTTAATAAAGTAAATCAGTCCCAATATATTAGAAAATATCTGAATATTATTATTTAAATAATATTCCCATAAAGAATAATCTTTATACAAATAATTGAGGTAGAAGTTGTAAAACTTATACTTGAAATGAGTATTAAATAACCAAAGATATACTTATACGAAAGTACTATCTTTCTTTGAATAATCAAGATAAGTTTGATTATCGACACCTTATTCTTTAATAAAATAAAGAATATATCTCAGCAAATAATCGGAGTCATAGATCCTCAAATGAATATTCAAATAATATTCATTAAACAATATAAACTGAGTCATAATCCCTCGAATGAATATTCAAATAATATTCAATAAATAAAATAAAAGGAGTCATAAGCCCTCGAATGAATATTCGTAATAATATTCATTAAATAAAATAAAATGAGTCAATATTCATTAAATAAAATAAAAGGAGTCATAAGCCCTCGAATGAATATTCGTAATAATATTCATTAAATAAAATAACAGGAGTCATAAGCTCTCGAATGAATATTCGTAATAATATTCATTAAATAAAATAAAAGGAGTCATAAGCCCTCGAATGAATATTCGTAATAATATTCATTAAATAAAATAACAGGAGTCATAAGCCCTCGAATGAATATTCGTAATAATATTCATTAAATAAAATAACAGGAGTCATAAGCCCTCGAATGAATATTCGTAATAATATTCATTAAATAAAATAAAAGTTATCGAATAAACCTTATTCAATTAATAGTTTTGAAAACTATATCAATATATATATATATATATATTTAAATATATATATATATATATATATATATATATAATATACTCGGGAACATCGACTCCCGGTTTTAGAAAATGTTCACCTTTGGGTCCCCTATACTAAGGCTATACGTAACTACTGCTTATCTCTAGCATAGGTATTATGCAACTTAAAAGAAATTAAATCAACAGATATATATCAAGATTACGAAACAAACATGCATATATACCATATCAGCATGCTCCAATATATCACAAGAATTTGGTAATAACAAATATGCATTTATCGCAAGATCATGCATATACACATATATATCACAACAACAGTTATACGGGTAGAAAACTTGCCTGAGTGCTCCCGGATAGACTTAAGCTTAGAGTGGGTCCGATAACCTATGAACAACAACATAAGTCGGAATTAAACCCCGGTCGCTTAAGAAAATAGACTTTAACCATTTAGAGTCCTAACGTTCGCTTTCGCGCTTAACGATTTACTTAAGTCGCTCGAGTACCCTCGGCTCCACCATTTTTAATAAATTAACCATTAAGGGTTTTAAGGCGATTCTTTCGCGAGTACCTTACCAACTGCCTAATCCACTTTACATAATTGTTTCTTACCTCAATTAGTCATTTAAGGTCCTTAACCAAGGTTTCAAAGTAAGGCGAGGGGTAATGGTTCGGTCGCGAAACGCCGTTACTTAAAACAGTCGTTTCTCCTAAACCGTACATCGGAATCAAACGAACTACATATCAAAACGAAGCTCGTAACATGAACTATCTAATCATGGCAATGGTAAAAACCTAGCAGTGAGTTCACGGGTCCTAATGTTAAGAACAAAAACAGCCTAAAGTAAATCAGACATTACGACGGCTATGTTTACGCGATTTCCCAAAATTTTACCAACCAATTCAACACCAAACCATCACCAATCAATCCCAATACAACCGTATGACCATATCACTCATCAACCACTTTAAACCATTTAAACCAATCTCAAATCACACCATGAATCATCAAGAACAACTAGTGCTACTTTTTAACTCCAAAATCAACAAAAGCACTTAACCACTAAGATCTCAACATGACAAAATAACTACTACACTTAATCTATCATTCCATCATCATAATCATTTATATCAAACAATCTTAATACTAAGATCATGAAGAGTTATACCTTCCTTGAAGCTTTTAATCAATGAAAGATCCTTGGAATGTCCATGGAAGCCTTAATATATTCTTAAGCTACCTTGACCTTGCAAATAAAATCAAGAATCAAAAATTTGTTCTTGAAAGTTACTATTCACCCTAAACTAAAATGATTTGTTTGAGATAGAAAACCTTTGATTCAAGCACTCAAACTACTTGCTCTTCTTAGTTATGAAATATAGGATCCGAAGAAACAAACCTTATAATTTTCCATGGAGTATAGCTTGTGTTTTGAATTTCTAATTCACCATTTTGGTGAAAAATTCGAAATGAAGAAGATGAAAAGTGGGGGGGAGAGAAGCTTGCTTTGTTTTATTGATCTTTGTGCATAAAAGGCTTGGTTGATATCCTTTTGTTTTGTTAATTACCTTTTAACCATGGTAAAATTTGTGTGGCTTGAAATCAACCAACAATACCTTCCCTTTGGTCATGCTTATGTCATCCTCCTATGTCATCTTCCCACACTTGTCATCTTCTTGTTGGTGTGGTGACATCATCATCACTAACCTCTTTGATTAGCTCTTAATTACTTGGCTAATGACCGCTGATCTGTTATACGGTTCGCTTAACTTTCGTTCTCGTTTATCATTTGAGGGATCATACCCGGGATCTTATTACTTGGGTTCCCTTAACCTTTCTCAATACATTATATTCCTTTTATGATCCTCTCTTATAATCCTTGAATTTAAATCCTTTTAATCATGTTACCTTATACTCAATTCTTTCGGTATCTGGTGGATTTTCGGGAAAAATCAAAGTGTTCGAATTTGGATTCTGACGATCTTTACATACACTTATATCCCATATAAAGTACTAATAAGATCTCAGAATAACAATAGAAGAACCCCTACATAGTGTGGCATGAAAAGTTTTCTTATTCAGCATAATCAGCAAAATCACTATTCATAACGGTTTCAAAAAAAATTCAAAAAAAATTGGGGTTATTACACATGTTAGGCATGGAGGGAGTTAAAGGCATGGGAGCATTCTTAACAGATTTGCAGTTATCAGATAGATGATTAACACTTTTACAATGCACACAGCTTTTTCTAGGAGCATACTTGTCAGGTGTGTAATTGTTGTGTTTATTAATCTCTACCTTCCCATTTCTATTAGATTTTCTTTTAGTCTCCTTTTTATCCTCAACCAATTTAAGCCTATTTTTCAGCTGATCCAAAGTCATGTGTCATATATTCACCTTACTAGCATCTTTGGATGTGCTAGCTCCTTCTTTGACAAAGTTCTTGAAAGTTGAACCATCCTTCTTATTGAGATTTTTCTTTTTAGAATCACTTGCCTGTTTTAATTGATGAGCCTTCAACGAATGCTCCTTTTCTTCCTTCAACGGATAACTTTCATCATCCGTTGATTCCACATCCGTTGACAATCCATCAATTAATTCTAACTCCTTTTTGTTTTTCTTCCAGGCATTCTCACAGAATGATTCAATTCCCTGAACCTTGACAATCTGAGCACTAACATCCCTAGAAGTTTTCCAGGCCTTGATTACCTCTTGCTCACTTTCTAACTGTTTAGAAAGAATTTCTACTTTCTTCACAGCTTCTTCTAGTTCATCCTCAACAGTCAAGCATTTAATTTTAATCTTTTCAAGCTCAATTACCTGATTCTCTAACACAGCATTCCTATCACTTAAAAACAAATTATTCTCTTTGATTCTTGTGTTTTCTTTAGCTAGTGATTTAAGGGAAACACGCAAATGATATAATTCATTGGACATATCATTTATGGCTTCATTGCATTCAATCTTAGAAAGCTGAGAGAGATCAGTAGTAATTACCTGGTTGCTTGATGAACTAGTTTCATTTTCATCAGAATTAGCCATCAGGGCTAGGTTGACATATTCCATATCATCATCTTCATTGGCTCCATCTGCTGCCCAATCCTCTTGAGTCAGAAAAGCTCTTTCCTTTTATTTGAGCAAATCAAAATACTTCTTTTTGTAATCCACTTGCTCAAATTTCTTCTTATCAGAGGTTGGCTTCCTGCACTCATTTGCAAAGTGTCCACTAATGCCACATTTATAACATTTGAACTTAGATTTGTCCACCATGTTTTTGTTTGGCTTAGTGAATTTTATATTTTTCCTGAATTTCATCTTTGCAAACCTCGTGGACAGAAAGGCCAGATGTTCATCAACATCATCAGAGTCATCTTGACCGGAATTGTCTTCATCCTCAGCTACTTGCTCCTTTCCCTTGCTTGATTCTGATTTGCTTATGCCAATTTTGAGATTTGGCATTGTCTTTTCCTCATTCCTGGCTTCAATCTTCTCATTTCCAGCTACAAGTGCAACTGATCCTCCTTTTCTCTTTCCCTTTTCCAACAGCTCATCTTGCTCCATCTCAAGTTCATATGTCTTCAAAATTCCATATAATCTTTCAAGTGTGAAGTCCTTATAATCTTGAGAATTTCTTAGAGAAACAGTCATAGGCTTCCATTCCTTTGGTAGAGACCTCATAAATTTTAAATTGGAGTCCTTAACTTGGTACACTCTGCCATACAGCTTCAATCCATTCAACAGTTTCTGAAATCTGTTGAAGGTGTCATTCAATGATTCTCCTTCTTCAAAATGAAAATATTCATACTGTTGAATGAGAAGCTGCATTTTGTTTTCTCTAACTTGCTCAGTACCTTCACAGATAAGTTGTACAGTATCCTAAATTTCCTTAGAAGTTTGGCTGTTAATGACATTGTTAAACATATCTTGATCTAGGCCATTAAACAGAATGTTCATGGCTTTCTTGTCCTTATGAACCTCTTCAATATCTTCAACAGTCCATTATGCTTTTAGCTTGGGAATAGACTGTCCAACAACAACTGTTGCAGTAGCAGCTGTGGCCACCTTGTGAGAGATGTGAGGACCATTTTCAATGTAGTTGATGTAGCTTTCATCTTGAGAGAGAAGATATAAATGCATCTTCACTTTCCAGTGATGATAGTTATCTCTTTCCAGGATTGGAATCTTTACACCAATATCCTTCTTACTCATGATGTTAGCAGAATAGATCTTTAAACTCTTTGTATGTTAAGAGCTAGCTCAGATACCAATTGTTATTGCCAGTGAACTAACAATGAGATTTACAGAAGGGGGTTGAATGTAAATCTCAAAACTTTTTCAAGTTTTGAGCAGTTTCTAGGCTATGTGTTTTAATGAACAAGTGTGTGTGAATTGCTTTCAGCTAATGCAGACAGATATATATTCAAACACAAATGTAAAGAACACAACAGACTTAAAAACCTTTTTGGTGGATTTGTTGTTCCAACAGAGATGTGTTATTTCAGAAAATCTGTGATTCAAAGAATTAAATCACAGCTGCGTCCTAGTACAAACTAGATGATTTTCTCTCTGGATTTTTCTAAACAGCTCTGGAAAATTCACACATAATTACTAGCTGCTACTTGGTTTATATAACAGCAAGTTTACAAGTGAAGACAAAACTGTAAAATACAAATAAAAGATTCTTCACATGTTTCTTCTTCATTTCTCTATCCAATGTAATTTAGGTTTAGCTATGAATCTTTGAATACTTCCTTGTTTGCACCAGAATGGAAATGCTGCATTTTCTTGATTCCTCCTAGAGGCTGCCATATTCCAGTTTGTCTCTGTCAACCCATGTGCCTCTGTCAGCTTATGAATTGTCACTATCAACTGCTATTGAACTAAGCATCCGTTGAAGCTTTTATCCGTTGATGCTTTATCTGTTGAAGCTTTATCCGTTGAAGCTTTATCCGTTGATGCATTTAGCAGTTGAAGCTTTATCCGTCGAAACACTCATCCGTTGATGGATGTTATCCGTTGAAGCTTTCGAGACATCCGTTGAAGTTTTGTTTCTCATCCATTGAAGGCCTTTAATATCAGTTGATACTACTTCACTTATACAAAATTACAAGGCATGACATATTTACAATTAGCCCTCCTATTTGCATATCCACTAGTAGTCAACATGACTGATCACAACATCTAAGAATTACAACTTAACTACAGAGAATGAAATGTGCTACAATACTAAACTTATTTCTAAGTAAAGCTACTCTTTTAACGGATAGCCAAAATGGTCTTATCCGTTGAGGCTACAAACACTAGATTTCTACTTAAGTTGTTTTGTTTAACTTATCATCAAACTAATACACATATTCCTAACATGGACACTGGGAAAAAGGCACTTAATCTAGATGAGATTCCAATAGTTAGTGAATTCTCGGATATTTTTCCAGATGAGTTGCCAGGATTACCACCCGATCATGAGATTGAGTTCTCTATCGACCTAATTCCAGGAGCAGAACCAGTTTCAAAAGTTCCTTATTGCATGGCCCTAGTAGAAATGATAGAATTAGCTAAGCAACTTCACAAACTTTTGGATAAAGGGGTAATTAGACCAAGTGTATCCCCATGGGGTGCACCAATATTATTTGTAAAGAAGAAAGATGGAAGCATGAGGTTGTGTATTGATTATCGGGAACTAAATAAGTTAACCATCAAGAATAAGTATCCTTTACCCAGGATTGATGACTTGTTTGATCAGCTTAAAGGAGCGTGGTGCTTCTCAAAGATTGACTTAAGATCGGGTTATCACCAGCTGAAAATCAAGCCTGAAGATATACCAAAGACTGCATTTAGAACCAGGTATGGACATTACGAGTTCTTAGTGATGTCTTTTGGATTGACTAATGTACCAGCAACTTTTATGGATTTAATGAACCGGGTGTATAAGGAGTACTTGGATAAATTTGTTATTGTATATATTGATGATATCCTCATCTATTCGAAGACTAAAGATGACCATACCGAACACCTAAGGATTGCTCTGCAAAGGCTGGGAGAAAAGAAATTGTATGCTAAGTTTTCAAAATGTAAATTTTGGTTGGATGAAGTTCAGTTTTTAGGTCTTATAGTGGGTAAGGATGGTATTAAAGTGGATCCCGTGAAGATTGAAGCTGTATCCATATGGGAACAGCCGAAGACTCCGACAGAAGTTAAAAGTTTTTTTGGACTAGCAGGGTACTACCGAAGATTTGTGAAGGACTTTGCCAAAATTGCAACTCCATTGACCAAGCTGACCAGGAAAAATGAGAGGTTTGTTTGGACCAAGAAATGTGAAGAAAGTTTTCAGGAGTTGAAAAAGAGATTAGTGACATCACCTGTGTTAGCATTACCAGATGAAACAGGAAACTTCGTGATCTACATTGACGCTTCTCTGAAAGGTTTGGGCTGTATGTTAATGCAACATGATAAAGTTATTGCTTATACGTCCAGGAAGTTAAAACCCCATGAGCAGAAGTATCCCGTGCATGACTTGGAGTTAGCAGCAATAGTGTTCGCGTTAAAGCTATGGAGGCATTACTTGTATAGGAGAGAAGTGCGACATCTACACAGATTATAAAATCTTGAAGTATATATTTACCCAAAAGGACTTGAACATGAGACAATGAAGATGGTTGGAGATGATCAAGGATTAAGATTGTTCCATCAACTATCATCCGAGAAAAGCCAATATGGTAGCAGATGCTTTAAGCAGGAAAGAAAGATTGAATGAGATCAAAGCTTCTGAAGAACTAGCAAGGGAATTGGAAAAGATGGAAATTGAAGTTCCAGTCCCAGAAGGTAATAAAGAGCAATTGTATGAAATCACTTTTCAACCAGAATTGATGGAAAGAATAAAAAAGTATCAAGAGGAAGTTATTAATCAAGGATTGGGTAATTTGATGGGAGAAGAAGTTTGTACTCAAAAGGACAGCAAGGGTATGTTCAGGTTTTCTTCAAGAATATGGATTCCCAATGTAACTGAATTAAAGAATGAAATTTTGTGAGAAGCTCATATATCTAGGTTCTCTATTCACCCGGCGAGTACTAAGATGTATCAAGATTTGAAGAAGAACTTCTGGTGGCCAGGAATGAAGAAGGAGATTGCGGATTGGGTCAGTAAATGTCACGTATGTGAGATGATAAAGGCAGAACATCAAAGGCCAAGTGGATTGTTGCAACCCTTGGAGATTCCACAATGGAAATGGGAAGAGATTGTGATGGATTTCGTGGTGAGATTGCCAAAGACAAAGTCGAATCATGATGCTATCTGGGTAATCATTGAAAGATTGACCAAGTCATCACATTTCCTCCCTTTAACGAAAGATATTCTTTGGAAAAGTTAGTCAAAATGTATATGAATGAAATAGTAACCAAGCATAGAGTTCCTGTATCCATTGTGTCGGACCGAGACCCAAGATTCAACTCAAGATTTTGGACTAAGTTTCAAGAATGTATTGGAACTAAGTTAAACATGAGCACTGCTCATCATCCTCAGACAGATGGTCAAAGTGAGAGAACGATTCAGACAATAGAATATATGTTAAAGGTTTGCGCCTTGGATTTCAAGGGAAATTGGGATGATCACCTACCTTTAATTGAGTTTTCTTAAAATAATAGTTACCATGCTAGCATCGGAATGCCACCCTACGACGCTTTATATGGATAAAAGTGTAGATCACCTTTGTACTAGGATGAAGTAGGAGATTAGAAAGTGTTAGGACCTGAGCTAGTATAGCAGACTAAAGATGCAGTAACACTGATTCAGAAAAGGTTGGAAGCCGCCCAGGATAGACAGAAAAAGAATGCGGATTTACACCAGAAGGATATGAATTTTGAGATAGGGTCATTGGTATTATTGAAGGTATCACCTTGGAAAGGGTTAGTTCGATTTGGACAGAAAGGTCAGCTCAGCCCAAGGTATATAGGACCATTTGAAGTTTTGAAGCGAATAGGAAAAGTCACGTACGAGATAGCGTTACCGCCACAGCTGCAACACATTCATAATGTGTTCCACTTATCCATATTGAAGTCGTATATCCCTGATTCGAATCAAGTAATTGAGTATGCACCGATCAAGCTTCAGTCAGATTTGTCCTATGTGGAACGGCCAATCCAGAGATTAGATCATAAGGAGCGTGCACTTAGAAATAAGTCTATTCTTATAGTCAAAGTACTTTGGAGAAACCCGAGGGTAGAAGAGTCTACCTGGAAGTTAGAGTCAGATATGTTTGACAAATATCCTCACTTATTTAATTAGTTAAGATTCTGAGGACAGAATCTTTTTAAGGAGGGAATTATATAATGACTTATATATTTTTGTATTATTTAAATATGTAATTATTGCGTAATTAATTAAATAAAAGTTGTATATTGATTTTTCCCGTTATTCTCTATTTATTACTATTTATATGTGATTGTTGGGTTGCGTGGATTATTCGTATGATTGTTTGTTGAACCATATTATTTTTGTTTCACTTTTAAAAATGGTTTTATGAAAAATTTACTTTCAAAAATATTTGGATTGTCTCTAAAATTATTTTTATGATTTTATAATTTCAATAATTATTTTTGGGATTTTATAAAATTTAGAAATCGATATTTCATTAATTATTTTTTCTTAAATGATATTTTGAATGTATTTATTTTTAAAATCAGTAATTAATTCAGAAATGCTTCAAAAATTATGAAATTTATATTTTATTAAGTTTATAATATTCTAAGAATTTTAAAATTATTTTGGAGATTTTTGGGATTAATTTCACCCGCGCGTCGATTCGTTTTATTGTTAAAAGCGGGTATAAATGGTGTTTGAACAATCATCTTAAAATTGTAAAATTTATGTTTTTATAAACTTTGGGATATTTGTGACATTTTAAGACTATCTTGGTAATTTTCTGAAATTGCTTTAAGTGCGACTTGGTTCGCTACAAATTGAAATTCGAGTTAAACCGAGCCGTAAAGGATTGGGGACACGTGTTTGTTCCTTTGTTTTGGTTGCAACACCTGTCAAACAAATGAATAAAAAAGCTGATAAGAATAAAGTTTTTACTCTCCTCTTTCATCTCCTTCCTCGATCTCTCTCCCCTCACTCTTGAATCTCTATGCTCTCTCTCGCCATCTCTCTATCTCTCTATGTTCTCCTACTCTTCCTTCACCGTTTGCTTCTTCCACTCGGTAATTTCTATGCCGCCTGTTTCTTTGTGCTTTATCACCGTTTCTTTCCCGTCTCCGGCCACCTATCTCCGCCGGTTCTCCGGTATGGTGGCGGTGGAGGGTGTATGTGTGTGATTATGCGTGTGTGTGACTATGTGTGTATGTGTAATGTACTCTGTATGTGTGCGGGTGGTGTGTGTGTGTTGGTGGCGCGTTTAGTGCCTGTGATAGTGTTGGTGACTGTCTTGTTATTGGTTCGGTTACTGTTGCAATTCATTTCATTATTTTATTATTTTTGTCGGTTATGATTGATTAATATCCGTGATATAAAAAGAAATGAATTTCATGCGGAAAATATTTCGATTAATTGGCGAAGTTTCGTGTTGGAAACCCGAGAATTAATCGGGTACCCGCAAAATTTTGTCGCCGTCCGTGATGATTTGTTTTTTACGAGCGGACGGTGGTGACATAGACCTAGCTAGTCTCTGAGTTCCGGAACAGGTTATGGTGGGATAGACTAATCAGCTATCCCTAGGATTCGTCCAATTATATATCTGATTTTGATTTAGTGGTTCCCGTAACCGACCATATGATTTTGTGTTTCCTGTAATGGAATAGTGGATTTATATATGAAAATAGCATGCTAAAATTTGACTCTGATATTCATACAGCACACAACTGATGATACGTTTTTATAGAGCATGCTAGTTGTTGATATCCAGTTTATACCTGTTTAACTTGTTTTCGTAAATGAGTTATGATTTCTATTCCTATACTGTTTTTATATACACTGCTTTACTTTTTATTCATATAATGGTACTGTTGAACAATTGATTGCTCACCCTTGCAGCTTATTTTGTATTTATATGTTGCAGATGTCTAGATGACCAGTCAGACCAGGGCAGAATAGAGTGTCAGCCCTCTCTGGTCCCGGCTCCTCTGAGGTAGTTTGTATCAGACCCTGAGGTCTGATGAGTTACTGTAATATGTTAGAGTGTCGGGTTGTGGAATAAATTAGTTATAGTGTTGTAACCTAAATAATACTTAAACCTGTATCAGATTTGGGTTTGGGGTCGTGTTTATATAATAATGTTTAATTAGTAGTTTATATTCATGGTTTGTTATATTTTAGTGACGTCAGCCCCTGACCCCGGGGTTGAGGCCGTCACACACATGGTGTCCCAAAGTGAATAAAGAATAAGTCAAGAAAGCATCAATGTGTTGTAGATAGAGTATAGTCACAGGTTATCCATGAATTATGTTACATAGATTGTGGGGTATGAAGTATGAGATCGAGCTGTGAGTTTGGAATCGAATTTAAGGCAAGTTTCCTTTCTTATATATGTTGCATAGATTGTGATGTTTTTTCAAGATTACGGTATCATGTTTATGCTATGAACCACATCTGGTAAACCTTTACTTTTGAGAATGAAACCCATGATTTCTTTCTAATTTCGAGTTCTGAAAAGCCAAACACTTAATCATATCATATGAAAACATATCCAATGAACACACACCCTTGTATACCTAATTTCTTTTTATAAATACCATACTTTTGTTATACAAGGTTGAAACTGATGCAGATTCTAGAATAATCTGAAATACATTTAATAATATTTTAGAAACAGCTCTCTATATGAAATTAGAATTATCTAGAGTCTATAATTAATGTAATGTATTGGGAAGGTGTGATGGGGAAATGCTAAAGTCTTAATTAATAGTCAAAAGCACTAGAAGTTTCTGGAGCTAGTAGTCTGTGATCTTCTAGGAGTTATATATTCAAGTTACCATCCTTGTATCTCCCAAGTAACTGATCAAAAAAATATTTTCCTAAAACTTTCTCTAGCAACTATTAAGTTTGCTATGTTTAATCCTTATAATTAGTTTCTCCTTCAACTCCGACTTCTCCTATCTTACTTGGCTGCATCAGGTGGTATCAGAGCTACCTTGATCCGTTAAGATTCTGTTTAAGCATGGCACCCCGAAGTGGTGGCAGAAATGCTTCATGATCTAATAATGTGGCCCAAGTGAAGAAGTGAATGAATTGAGGAGGCAAGTTGAGATTCTGAGATAAATTTTGGCTCAATTGGAATCAGCTAACCATGATGATAATGAAGAATCCGAGACAGGAGGCATGTTTTATAATCCTTTTCACAATCAGAGTCCTCGATAAGAAGCGCCGGTTTGAGAAAATCTAAGATGGGATGGACATTTTAAGCATGAAATTCCAGAATTTAGTGGCAGTCTATAAGCCGAAGAGTTTTTTGATTGGATGAAAATATTCGAGTTCAAAGAAGTGCCAGAAAATATGAAGGTGAAATTAGTACCTATTAAGTTGAAAGGAAGAGCTTCTGGTTGGTGGGAACAACCAAAATTGAAGAGGGAAAGATGGGGAAAAGGTAAAATCTCTTATTAGGAAAAGATGAAAAAGAAATTAAAGGAAAGTTTCCTGCCATATAATTATGTGCAGGCTATGTTCCAGAAACTTCAAAATTTATGCCAAGGAAGCAGATCAGTTGATGATTATACCAAAGATTTCTACCAATTAGTATCTAGAAATGATTTATCCGAAAGTGAGGAGAAGCCGATTGCACGTTACTTGGGTGGCTTACGTCTAAATATCCAAGAAACACTTGACCTGCACAAATTTTGGTCAGTTTTTGAGGTATACCAAGCCGCTTTGGCAGTCAAAAAATGGCAAAACAAGCCTAGATTTCAAAATACTCAAAACCAAGAAATGACTGCCAACCAAGGATTTAGCACCGATAATCACGCTAGAGGCTTTCAAAATGCAACCGTGCCACGAAAGAATACTATTGAATCTACTACCATGTAAAACAAAAGCAAAGGAACTGGATTAAAATGCTTTAAATGCAACGAACCTGGTCATACTTCCACTGCATGCAGACGAGACTGTGGAAAACAACTCATGATCGATGGTGGAGAACATAGTCAAAGCGCTGAATACAATGAAGAACCGATATACGACACTGAGACGGAGGAAGATATTTTGTATGGAGATGTTGAAGAGTCTCTAGTAATCCGTAAAGCCTTGTTGCGTCCAAAAGAAGAACCTAAAGAAGATTGGCTGTGAAACAACATCTTCCATACAACGTGCACTATTGAAGGTAAGGTTTGCAAGTTAATTATTGATAGTGGAAGTTGTGAGAATGTCATTTCTCATAAATTAACTGATAAACTGAAGTTAAAATAAGAAAACCATCTAAAACCATACGAGTTGTCATAGTTCAAGAAGGGAAACGAGCTTTCTGTTGATACTCTCTGCCTAGTTTCATTTTTAATTGGACGCATGTATTTTGATAATGTTTGGTGTGACGTGGTCAAGATGGATGCTTGTCATATACTCCTTGGTAGACCATGGTAATATGATCGCAATGCTATTCATGTGGGTAAGAAGAACACTTACATATTTTGGAAGGATAATGTGAAAATTACGTTAGCACCCATAAAGGACAAAGTTTCTACCAAAGGAGACAAAGAAGGTGGCGACAAAATGTTGTCTATAGCCAATTTTATGAAGAAAGCTGAAGAATCGAGTTGTAATGGCGCTAGTAGCCACGAAGTACAACCACCTACAGAAGTTCCTAATTATATCCAACCATTATTCGAAGAATATACAGATTTAACACCGGAAGAACTGCCCCTGGTATGCCTCCGTTAAGAGATATCCAACATCAGATTGATTTAATTACATGTTTAAGTCTTCAAAATAAACCAGCATATCGTATGAGTCCAAAAGAGAATGATGAGTTGCGGCATTAAGTGGAGGAAGCAATTGCAAAAGGATTGATCAGGGAGAGTTTAAGCTCGTGTGCAGTTCCTGCATTATTAACCCCGAAGAAAGATGGCATGTGGCGCATGTGTGTGGATAGTGGCACAATTAATAAAATAACGGTAAAGTACCGCTATCCAATACCTCGATTTGAAGATTTATTAGATCAGTTAGCGGGGGACAAGATATTCTCGAAGATTGATCTACGGAACGGTTACCATCAGATTCGTATTCGGCCAGGTTTCGAGCGGAAAACTGCATTTAAAACACGAGATGGCTTGTACCAATGGTTCGTGATTCCATTCGGTCTATCTAACACACCTATTACATTTATACGTGTCATTAATCATGTTTTGAAGCCTTTTATCAGAAGGTGTGTTATTGTTTATTTTGATAATATATTAATATATATCCCCTATCTCGAAGCTCACAAGCAAGACCTTAAGGAAGTATTTGAAAGATTGAGGCAAGAAAAATTATATATAAACTTGAAAAAATGTAATTTTAGAGTGCCAAGTGTGTTATTTCTGGGATACATCATTTATAATGAAGGAATTAAGGTTGATCAAACAAAAGTGCAAGCCATCCTAGATTGGCCTACACCGCGCACAATTCATAAGGTACACAGCTTCCATAGATTAGCATTTATTTATAGGCGATTTATAAGAAATTTCAGCAGCCTTATAGCTCCTATAACAGATTGTATAAAATCTGCAAAAACATTAAGTTGGACCCAAGATGCAGAAGAAAGTTTTCAATTAATCAAGAAGAAAATGTTTGAGGCTCTAGTCCTTGCTTTACTTTACTATGACAAGATCTTTGAGGTGGATTGTGATGCATCAAAAATTGGTGTGGGGGATGTCCTAAGTCAAGAAGGTCATCATATTGCTTTCTATAGCAAAAAACTAAATGGTTTCCGCTGCCAATACTCAACATATGTTGTGGAGTTCTATGTTATTGTCCGTGCACTTAAACATTGGGAGCATTACTTGGTGCAACGCGAATTTATTCTTAACTCGGATCACGAGGCCCTGAAGTTTATTAACATCCAACAACATTTAAGTCAGAGGCATGACAAATGGGTCAGCTTCATACAGAGATTCACTTTCACAATCAAGAATAATGCTGGCATTCAAAATAAAGTCGATGATGCTTTAAACAAAAAAGCTTCATTTCTAAAAAAAATGAGAGTTGAGGTGGAAGGATTTGATACGTTCAAAGAATTATATGCTGAAGATAAGTTTTTTGAGCCGATACTTCAAATAATACTTCAAGGCGAGCATTCGGATTATCAACTTCAAGAAGGATTTCTTTTTAAAGGATTTTGTATTCCTGAATGTTCATTGCGAGAAAAGATAGTGGCTGAAAATCATTCTTTAGGTCACTTCGGACGAGACAAAACTATTTCATTAATCGAAAGCAAGTATTTCTGGCCAAAATTGAAAAGGAACGTCACTTGGCATTTTGAAAGATGTCATGTTTGTCAACGATCAAAGGGTGGTTCAACAAATACGGGCTTATATGCTCCACTTCCTACTCCTTCCGCTCCATGGATTGATGTAAGTATGGATTGATGTAAGTATGGATTTTGTTGTTGGTTTTCCTCGTATACAGAAATGATCATATTATGTCATGGTAGTGGTTGATAGATTTTCAAAAATGGCACATTTTGTCCCTTGTCGGAAGGAAATGGATGCTTCACACGTGGCAGGACTTTATTTTAAAGAGATTTTTCGTTTACACGGTGTCCCTTACTCCATAACTTTTAATCGAGATACTAAGTTCATTGGACATTTTGGGAGGACCCTGTGGAAGAAAATTGGAACTGAGCTGCGATTTAGCACAGCTTATCACCCCGAAACAGATGGTCAAACAGAGGTGGTAAATCGCAGTTTGGGTAATCTGTTATGATGTATTGCTGGGGACAAACCTAAACAAT
This sequence comes from Apium graveolens, assembly GCF_009905375.1. NCBI lineage: Eukaryota > Viridiplantae > Streptophyta > Magnoliopsida > Apiales > Apiaceae > Apium > Apium graveolens. Next base: position 55,618,848 of record NC_133654.1, on the reverse strand, counting down.
GGGATTTAGTGCTACCTTTTGCTGAATTTGCATATAATAATTCTAGAAATCACACTACTCGATTGAGTCCTTTTGAAGTTATTTGTGGGCATCGTCCTAGCACTGCTCTTGATTTGGTTCCAATTCCAAATATGAAGAAAGCAAATATAAAGGTCGAAGAAATGGTTGACCATATAAAGTAAATACATAATAAGGGAAATGAACATATTAAAAAAAATAATAGAAGGTACAAAGTGGTAGAAGATCTTCACCGTCACAAGGTTTTTTTATAGAAGGAGATTATGTATGGGCTATTTTAACCAAAAATCGATTTCTTTTCGGAGAAAATCATAAGATGCATGATCAAAAGGTTGGTCCATGCAAGATAATGAAGAGATTAAATGATAATTCCTATAAGGTAAAACTTCCAGGTCACATCAAATCTTCTAATGTATTCAATGTCAAGCACTTGTTGCCATACAAGGGTTATGTTCCTGACTAAAACTCGATGGCGAGTTCTCCACAACCGGGGGAAGATGATGCGAATTCTAGAAAAATCTGAAATACATTTAAGAAAATTCTAGAAACAACTCTTTAATCTGAAATTAGAATTATCTAGAGCCTATAGTTAATGTAATATCTTGGGAAAGTGTGATGGAGAAATGCTAAAATCTTAATTAATAGTCAAAAGCACTAGAAGTTTCTAGAACTAGTAGTCTGTGATCTATTGGGAGTAATATATACAAGTTACCAGCCTAGTATCTGCCAAGTAACTGATCAAAAAGATATTTTCCTAAAAATTTCTCTAGCAACTATTAAGTTTGCTGTGTTTAATCCTTATAATCAGTTTCTCCATCAACTCCGACTTCTCATATCTCACTTGGATGTATCAGAAACTCTTTTCATACGGGATTTGATTATCAAATACAAATGTTATTTTAGTTAAATATTTTTATAACTGCTGTTTATGATTCTGTTTATGGAAATGAATGCTTTTATTGAATTGAATTATTTGAATTAGATTGTTTTTATAAATTATGTGAACCAGATTCGTGGTCAAATGTAGGCTAAAGTGTGCCCTGGATCCAGTATAGAGAGCAGGGTTGTGTGTCATGTTCAGGGTTAGTGCATGACTGATCAACATCATATCCTTTGCTTTTAGTTAAAATGAGATAAATCCAGTTCAATAATTATTTCGAAATATTGAATTTCCTAGTTTTCAATTAGTACAAAGATTGATGAATCCTTTTGTATAATGCCATGAGCTTATGAATTCTTGATAAACTATTTCATATTGTTATTGTTATATTGGTACTTGCTGAGTATTGTTGCTTGCCCTTGCTTTTATTTTAATCATTTCAGAAAGGCATAAAGATGAGTTGCTCGAGTACGATATCATGAGCATTTGCTAATCAGTAATTAATATCAATATTTAGTCACATCAGCTAAAAGTCAAGAGATATGAAAGATGGAAAGAATTTACAAAATTCAAGTCGGTGAAAGACTTTAATTCTAATAGCAATCAAATTAAGGATATGTTTTATGATTCCTTATTGTAATAGAGTAGGATTCCTAATTTAATTGTAGACATGTGCAGTATATAAGCACATATTAAACACTCTATGTGTCATGTATTGATATATCTTCTGTGTAACCTACCAGCTCTCAAAGATATATGTTCATGCTTTGAGAAATTAGTTTGTGATCAGTTTTTATCATTCAATATAAAACTGTTTATCATGTTGAGTGTTTAATTCGATTTATCTGCATAAACTATATTCACTCCCCTCTACAGTTGTATTAAGGACCTAAAAATTGGTATCGGAGCTTGCTGTTGATATACAAATAGTTTAAGATCTAAAATCAATTTATAATGGCAGATAAAGAACTTCAACGAAATTCCCCACCTCCTCCACCAGCCAATCAACCAATTAATCATAATATGAGCATATATGAGGCTATCAAAGTTCCAATCCTGATGATTCATAAATATCCAATCTAGAAGGTGAAGATGGCCATGTGTCTAGAAGCAATAAATCCTGAATATATGAGCAGGATTTATGATGGTCTACATATGCCAATGAAGGTAGCTATTGCTGTTGCTGGAGAAGAAGAAAATATGGTTGATAAGGATAAGATGAACTATACTCTTGAAGATATTTCATCCATTATGAAAGATGCAAAAGTGAGACATATATTTTTCACAGCAGTCTTGACAATGTTATGTCTAACAGAGTTATTGGATGTAAAACTGCCAAAGAAGTTTAGGAAACTTTGGAAGTAAAGTGTCAAGGAACCACTGCCATCTATGAAAAAGAATATGACCAAGAAAACTCTAACTTGAAGTTCCTTCTTTCTCTCCCAACAAAGTGGGACTTGAAAGTCACATCAATCAAGGATAACTATGAATTGGATGAAATATCTCTAGATGAGATCTATGGCATGCTGAAGACTAATGAATTGGAGATGCACCAAAGGAGCAAGAGGAAAGGACCAAGAGCAAGATAGGTTGCTCTCAAAGTTAAAGAGAAGCCAAAGGAGAAAGCCAGGAGAAAAAGCCACTCTAAAGGAAAGACAATGATTGCAAAGTCTGATACTGAGTCATCAAACTCTGATGATGACTCAAACTCTGACAGTGAATCAGATACTGAAAGTGATCATGATAACAATAAAGATATTAAGCAAATGGCAGCTATGTTGGTTAAAAGCTTCAAGAAGATGGTCTACAAAAACTTCAAGAACAAGAACAGGAGATTTTCAAGGAAGGCTTCTAGTTCCTCAAACTATGATAAGAGGAACTACAAAAGAAACTCTTATGTGAAAGAGTCAAGATCTGGAAAGTTTGACAAGTCAAAGGAAAAGTGCTATAACCGTGATGGAGTAGGACACTTTGCAGCTGACTGCAGAAAGCCTAGGGCTGAGAGGAAACAAGCCTTGATCACCAAGAAAAAGAACTGGGATGATACATCAGAATCAGATGATGAAGTCAACTATGCTCTCATGGCAAATGCTGAAACTGAGGCTGACACTACTAAATTAAAGGTACCTCAGACCACATTTTCTTTTGATACTGATGATATCTGTGATTGAGAATTGTTTCTTAAATCTCTGCATGTTAGTTATAGGGATCAAACTCTTAAAAATGCTAGGATTAAGAGTGAAAACCTTGATCTTAAGAAAATGAATGATTACCTAGAATCTGAGTTGATTTTTATGCTAGAAACTCAAAAGGAAAGAGATAATGCTTTGTATGTTAAAGAGAAATTGTTAGAAAAGCATGCTTATCTAGAAAAAGAATTAGCTAAAGAAAGAGCAGTGATTAAGCTTTGGACTAGTTCAGGAAAAACAACTCAGGATTTAATAAAACAAAACTATTGGGGATCAGGATTAGGATATGCTTGAAATGTCATCATTGAAAATGTAGCCTTTATTGCAAGACTCAAGCATAACTTGATCTGTGTGAGTCAAATCTGTGACAGAGGTTACCACATGAATTTTTATGGGGAACATTATGAAATTGTCAGTAAATCAGATGGCAAGATTGCAATGACTGCTGTTAGACATGGTAACTTATATAAAGCCAGGGTCTCCTCAAATACTGATGATTCTAGAGTATGTATGATTAGTAGAGCATCTGCGAAAGACAGCTGGAACTGGCATAAAAGACTTACTCATCTCAATTTCAAAAACATCAATGAACTTGTGAAGAAAGATCTTGTGAGTGGGTTACCCATTGTAGTATTTACTCATATGGATTATGTGATTCATGCCAGAAAGCCAAACTAAGGAAAATATCTTTCAAGAGTAAAACTAAATCCTCAATTCTTGAACCATATCACTTGATGCACATTGATCTTTTTGGACCAGTAAATGTAATGTCTATTGCAAAGAAGAGGTATGCACTTGTTATTGTTCATAAGTATACAAGATACACATGGGTGTATTTTCTGCAAACCAAGGATGAGGCACCATCCATTCTTCTTGATCATTTAAGGGAACTGGAGAAAAGATCAGCTCACAAAGTCAAGATCTTTAGAAGCGATAATGGAACTAAATTTAAGAACAACACTATGGAAGAGTTCTGCAAGTACAAAGGAATCAAACAAGAATTTTCTAAACTCCACAACAAAATGGAGTTGTTGAAATAAAGAATTGAACTCTCATAGAAGCTTCAAAAACCATGCTTGAGAAAGCTAAATTGCCTACCTACTTCTGGGCTGAGGCTGTGTAAATTGCTTGTTTCACACAAAATGCAACATTGATCAACAAGCAGGTAAAACACCATTTGAGATGGTGAAAGGAAAGAAGCCAAATTTGAAGTATTTTCACATTTTTGGCTGCAAATGTTTTGTTCTCAAAACTCATCCAGAGCTGCTTACTAAATTTGATCTAAAAGCTGATGAAGGCATTTTTGTTGGATATCTATTGTCAACAAAAGCTTTCATAGTTTATAATATGAGAACAAAGGTGGTCATGAAATCTATTCATGTATTTTTTAAGAAGCTTACAAGTCTATAGGATGCAAATGACCATGAAGAATTGAGATTTGAAAATGAAGTACCATATGCTGAATAGTTAAATCCTGATAGTCTGGCAGATTCTGATAATCTGACAAATCCTAATACACCAAATCCTGACATCACTATAAACTCTGATGAGCCACGTGATAGTGGCAACTCTACAAGAACTGAAGCACATGTTAAGGGCGAGCAACATGACTCACATCAAGGGTCAAGTGATTTAAATCTAGAAACTTCAGTAGATACTCCATGAGACTTTGATTCTTCAAATACTGATAAAGCAAATATTGATAATACTGGAAATACTGATTCAGGGGGAGCATCGGAAATAACAGTGTTACAAGGCATAATAAAACAAGAGACTTCTTGGTCAAGGGGAAGGTTTTACTTCAAGAAGTCAACTTCCTTCTACAAGAAAATGGACTAAATCACATACACCTGACTTAATCATTGGAAATCCTGATAATGGTGTGAAGACTAGAAGAGCCAATGAGAATGAATATCTCTATCATTCTTTTCTATCTCAAACAGAACCCAAGAAGGTTGATGAAGCTCTGCAAGAGGCTGATTGGATCACAGCTGCAAGAGGAGTTAAATAAATTTGAAAGGAACAAAGTCTGGACTCTTGTACCAAGACCTGAGAACAGATCAGTAGTTGGTACAAAATGGGTGTTCAGAAACAAAACTGATAGTGGGGGCATTATTATAAGAAATAAGGCAAGGCTGGTTGCAAAAGGCTATTCACAGCTAGAAGGTATTGCTTATGATGAAACTTTTGTTGCAATTGTAAGACTTGAGGCAATCAGAATTTTTCTAGCCCATGTTGCTCACATAAAATTTAAAGTGTTCCGAATGGATGTGAAGAGTGCATTTCTAAATGATGAACTTGAAGAGGAAGTTTATGTTGAACAAATTTTAGGGTTCATTGATCCAAAATATCCAGATCATGTCTACTTACTGGATAAAGCACTTTATGGACTAAAGCAAGCTCTAAGAGCCTGGTATGAAACATTTGTTTAATTTCTGTGGGAAAGTGATTTCAAAAGAGGTACAATTAACAAAACTCTATTTTATAAGTACCATGGTAAAGACTTGTTGTTAGTACAAATATATGTTGATGATATCATTTTTTGTTCTACTAATGATAAACTCTGTGAGAGATTTTTAAAGCTAATGCATTCAAGATATCAGATGAGTATGATAGGAGAATTGAGTTATTTTATGTGTTTACAAGTAAAGCAGACAGATAAAGGTATCTTCATAAATTAAGCAAAATAATACTGGTTCATAATGCAAGAAAGTTCAGCTGCAACAACTCCAATGGCCACTGCAACCAAGTTAGATTTAAATACTGGTTCATCAGTAGATATAACTAACTACAGAGGTATAATTGGCTCACTCCTATATTTGACTACTAGTAGACATGATATCATGTATGCTACCAGTCTCTAGGCATGGTTCCAAGCTGATCCAAGGGAACCGTATCTGTTAGCTGTAAAAAGAATTTTTAGATATCTCAAAGGCACCATGAATCTTGGATTATAGTATCCTAGAGATTCAAACTTTAAGCTAATTGGATATTCAGATGCTGATTTTGCAGGATGCAAAATAGACAGGAAAAGGACCTCTGGAAGCTGTCAATTTCTTGGTGGCAGATTGGTTTCTTGGTTTATCAAGAAACATAAGTCAAATTCCACATCTACTTCCGAAGCTGAGTACATTGCTGTAGGAAGCTGTTGTGCTCAAATACTTTGGATAAGGAATCAGTTATTGGATTATGGGTTGGAATATTCTCAAATCCTATATATTATGATAATCAAAATGTTATTGCAATGACAGAAAATCGAGTACAACATTCAATGACTAAACATATCAGTATAAGGTACCATTTCATAAGGGAACATATAATGGAAGGTACAGTGGAATTGCATTTTGTGCCTAAAGATCAGCAGTTAGTAGATATCTTCACTAAATTACTTTGTGAAGCCACCTTTACCAGATTGGTGAATGATTTCAGGACAATTATCAAACTCTGATGAAAAATTATGATTTGTAGTTGATAATTAGAGTATGGTATCTTTATCTTATGTATCATTATTTTTTAAAATCTAATAATAGTGTTAAACTCTGATGCCATGTATTCATGCCATTTGTTATTAATTGATTAAGTCAAGTTTAAATGTAATAACCCCAATTTTTAGAAATTTTTGAAACCCTTATGAATAGTGTTTTTGCTGAATGAGAAAACTGTTCATGCCACGCTATGTAGGGGTTCTGTTATTGATCTTATGGGATATTATTAGTACTCTATGTGGTATATAAGTGTATGTAAAGATCGTCAGAATCCAATTCTGAACACTTTGATTTTCCCGGAAATCCACTAGATACGGAGAGAATTGAGTATAAGGTAACAGGATAAAAAGGATTTAAATTAAAGGATTATAAGAGAGGATCATAAAAGGAATACAATATATTGAGAAAGGTTAAGGGAACCTAAGTAATAAGATCCCGGGTATGATCCCTCAAACGATAAACGAGAACGAAAGATAAGCGAACCGTAAAACAAATAAGTGACCAAGAGACAAGCTTGTACAAGAAGCCAGGGATTGTGACATCATCAAACCACAAGGTGTGGACAAGTGGGAGCATTATGACATGTGCAAGGTGGCATAGGCATGACAAGAAAGGAAGGAGATGTGGTGACTTTTTAACCACACAAAATCAAGGGCAACTAGGTAATTTACTAAATCAAACACAAAAACCAAGCCAACCAAGCCAAGCAAAATCATTTTCATCAAAATCAAAAAGAAACCAAGGCATGGTTCATCATGCTCTCGGCTTTTACTATTGCAAATGGGCAAAAATTTCAAAAATTCAAGATCCAAGCTACCTAAATTGGTGAGTAAATTCCCTAATCATCTTTATGCTTAGTTAGGGCTATATCATGAGTTTAAGCCATTAATTCCTTCTCAATCTTCTTCATTTAATCAAAGAAGAAGACTATGAATAGTGTTTTCAAGTTTTTAACTTGAAATTTTTCTTGTTTTTCTTGAAGATCCAAGCTTTCCTAAGACTTCTCAAAGCTTCTTAAGGCTTCCTAGCTCCTCCCACCACTTCAAGGAAGGTATACCATCTCCAAACCCTAGATCCCTATGTATTATAAGATGATTTTAATTAGTAGGATGATATTGTAGCTTGTTGTTGTGATTTAGAGTTTGGGATTTGGAATGGTAGTGAAATGGAATGGTAAATGTTGTGGTTTTGATTAAAAGAACTTAAGTATGATTAAAGTTAAGCTTAGGCATAAGTATGAATGATTAAATTGAATTGGTTGGGGTTGTTATGATGTGATAAGGATGGATGTTGGTTGTATGTTGGATTTGAGGTTGGTTTGTGGTTGGTTTTGAATGGCTTAAAATTGGGAAATCGCGTAAACATAGCCGTCGTAACGTCCGATTTTCTTTGGACTGTTTTTGTGCATAGCATTAGGACCCGAGAACCCCCTGCTAGATTATGACCACTTCCATGTTTAGATAGCTCATGTTACGAGCTTCGTTTTGATATGTAGTTCGTTCGATTCCGATGCACGGTTTAGGAGAAACGACCGTTTCAAGTAACGGCGTTTCGCGAACGAAACTTTTCCCCTCGCCTTACTTTGAAACATAGGTTAAAGACCAAAAAGGGTTAATTAATGTATGAAACATTTATGGTAAGTGTTTTAGGCAGTTGGTAAGACACTCGCGAAGGAATCTCTTTAAAACTCGTAAAGGTTAAATTATTAAAAATGGTGGATCCGAGGGTACCCGAGTGACTTAAGCGAATCAGTGAGCGCAAAACAAGCGTTAGAGTCTAAGTTAGTTAAAGTATAGATTTACAAGTGATTTTGGTTTAATTCCAACTTACTTGTTGTTTATAGGTTACCAGACTCGTCCCGAGCCTTTTATCACCCCAAGTCGCTCAGGCAAGTATTCTATCCGTTATACTGTTGTTGTGATGTATACATTTGTATATGCATGATCTTGCGATAAATGCATATTGGTTAATTAGCAAATGTTGCGATATATTGAAGCATGCTGATATGGTATATATATGCATGCCTGTCTCATATTCTTGAGTTATATATCTGTTGGTTCAGTTGATAATACCTATGCTAGAGGATAGCGGTAATTTGCATATACCCTTAGTACAGGGACCCAAAGGTAAAAATATTTTCTAAAACCGGGAGTCGAGGATCCCGAGTAGATTTTGTATATATGGATATAAATATATATATATATATATATACTTATATATATATATGGTCATAGTTTTCAAAACTATTAATCGAATAAGGTTTATTCGATAACTTTAACTTTATTTTATTATTGAATATTATTTCGAATATTATTCGAAGGCGTATGACTCCTTTATATTAAATGAATATTATTTTGAATATTCATTCGAGGGCTTATGACTCTTTTATATTATTTATTGAATATTATTTGAATATTCATTCGCAGGCTTATGACTCAGTTTATATTATTTAATGAATATTATTTGAATATTCATTTGAGGATCTATGACTCCGATTATTTGCTGAGATATATTCTTTATTTTATTATAGAATAAGGTGTCGATAATCAAACTCACTTTTGATTATTCAAATAAAGATAGTACTTTCGTATATGTATATCTTTGGATATTTAATATTCATTTCAAGTATAAGTTTCAAAACTTCTACTTCAATTATTTTTTTTATAAAGATTATTCTTTATGGAAATATTATTTAAATAATAATATTCAGATATTTTCTAATATATTGGGACTGATTTATTTTGTTAAATCAGCATCACTCCAAACATTCTTAAAAATGTTTTGCGAGTCTTCAAAATGATTTTTTAAAAGTTAGAGCGGATCCCAAAACTCATTTTTATATTTAAGATCCTCCTTTCGAAGGGGATTTAAATACTCGCTCAAAACCTGAGGGATCCGGCTCTGTGGTGTGTTTTATATTCGCAACAAGGTTGCTGTTTTGTTAAATGAATTGATTACTTACCCAATATTCGGGAAGTAAAATTCTTGGAATGAGTTAATCCATTAACAGGCATCGCCTGGGAAATATCGGTGAGTTTTCCTTTCCAACTAGATACGACTTCTTGGTGAAGCCGTATCAACAAGTTTCTACTTGGGGAAAGGGGGAACGAGCTTTACGTTTCAGAGTCATGGATTTCATCTGAACTAGGAGTGGCATAAGTGGCCGAGTAGCGCCGGCCCAGCCTTATTATATTGGCCCAAATGGCCTGGAAGTTCCGCTAAGGCGGTCCATTCCTTAGGAGTTCAGTGTTCGGTTGACAAGTAAATCCGACAGGTTCTCCTCTACATGTAGAAAATGGTGGGGTTGCACTACTACGACTGATCATCGTAAGTGGTCTTCCTGGCGCGGCAAACTCCCGTAATGAGTTCATCATCCAATTGGATATTTCTGCAACACTACCCAGAGCATTTCGATAGAAAGGCTACGGTTGGGCGATTGTTGAGTGTTGGCAGGGTCAAGTTTTCAAAATGATGTTTGCATCAAATGAAGTATCTCGTAACTTCATTTTATTTTGATGATATTTTAAAGATTTAATCTATTCAAATCTTGTCTTGTAGTCTCATCTATGTGATGAACTGTTGAAAGCTCATTATACTTTGAACAGTGGTAGTTTAAGTAGCTTTATAAATGATATAAGTATAGTGAAGTATTTGGTAACTTCATCCCTTATTTTTACTTATATCTAGTAAGTTATTATCTTACTCATGATAAAAGATTCTAGTAAGTATCCATTTAGATACTTATATTATTGTTATCACTACATATTATCTTGCGAGCTGTAAGGCTCACTCTTGCTTTATTTCTTCATCACACAACAACAGTTAGGAAAGATGGCCAGACTCCAGCAGACCCAGCGCAAGCGCGTGGGAAGCATCCCGCGTCTTCCCGATGATGTTGTGGCTGCTATAGCTGCAGAGGTAGATCTATTGGTAGATCAGGCATTCTATTTTTGAGAATCAAATTATGTATAATTATAACTTGTGGCAGATAATGGCAATTAACTGTAAATTTATCAAGTAATCATTTTGGGTTGTAATAACTTTTAAATTGTGGATTCAAAGACTTGTACTTATTTAAATTTCATCTCTGAGACTATAACGGGTTGTGGTGTGTGTTAGTGTGGGGTCACAGCATAAGGTTATTATTATTAATTAAGTGAAGTGATATTGTGGAAAGAAAGACCGTGACGACCCGGATCCCCGACCCCGGATCTGGGGGTGTTACAGAAATGGTATCAGAGCTAAGCGTTATAAACCTCAGAGATGATGGGACGTTAAGATAATAAGTTCACTAAGATAATAAGAACTCTTGCCAAGTTCATAGTCGGGCTACCTAACGTAGTACTGACAGTTAAAACCCTTATGGGAACCCTTATAAATATCGTGATAGGAGCGTAGTTCATTATCGTATATGGTAGCGGGACTCCGAATCCTGAGGTTGAGGAGCAACATCGCGATGATATTTTATTACTAATTGGAGATCGGATTGTGGATCCGATAGAGTGTCCTAATGCAGGACCGGATGATGTTGATATTGAGGATTTAGCGGTTAAGGATGTTGTCCTAGAAGGGATAGTTGTTGAGGAGGATCCCATGGAGGATCCTGACAGGATTGGATAAAGGACCACTGATGAATTGATGACCATGGTTTGGTCGACT